>NC_048568.1:37627500-37875000 GCF_013265735.2 Oncorhynchus mykiss
ATCTACCTACCTACCAACCTACTCATCTATCTATCTACCTACCTACCTACCTACCGACCTACCGACCTACACATCTATCTATCTACCTACCTACCTATCTACCTACCTACCTACCGACCTACCGAACTACTCATCTATCTACCTACCTACCTACCTACCTGCCTACCTACCTACCTACCTACCTACCTACCTACCTACCTACCTACCTACCTACCTACCTACCTACCTACCTACTCATCTATTTATCTACCTACCTACCTACCTACCAACCTACTCATCTATCTACGTACCTACCTACATACTCATCTATCTATCCATCTACATACCGACCTACCGACCTAGTCATCTATCTATCTACCGACCCACCGACCTACCGACCTACTCATCTATCTATCTTTCTACCGACCTACCGACCTACTCATCTATCTACCTATCTACCGACCTACCTACCGACCTACCGACCTAGTCATCTATCTATCTACCTACCTACCAACCTACTCATCTATCTATCTACCTACCGACCTACCTACCGACCTACTCATCTATCTATCTACCTACCGACCTACCGACCTACTCATCTATCTACCTACCTACCTACCGACCTACCGACCTACTCATCTATCTATCTACCGAAATGTGCTCTTTTAGTTTTTCTGCAGTATGTTTCCTGAAGTAGAAAACCTATTCTGTGTCAAAGATAATGAAATCAAAAACGCTATAGTCAATACTACAGTAAATATTACAGTATAGTTCAGTCCACAAAAAGACAACATTAAGTACTACAGTGTACACGCACAAGTACATTTTGTCCTTGGCGACTGATGGTGTTGCTTCTCTGATAAAAAAGACAAGATGGTGGACCAGGGAACTATGGTGGTAGGACCAGGGAACTATGGTACTATGGTGGTAGGATCAGGGAACTATGGTGGTAGGACCAGGGAACTATGGTGGTAGGACCAGGGAACTATGGTACTATGGTGGTAGGATCAGGGAACTATGGTGGTAGGACCAGGGAACTATGGTGGTAGGACCAGGGAACTATGGTACTATGGTGGTAGGATCAGGGAACTATGGTGGTAGGACCAGGGAACTATGGTGGTAGGACAAGGGAACTATGGTGCTATGGTGGTAGGATCAGGGAACTATGGTGGTAGGATCAGGGAGCTATGGTGCCAAGATGGTAGGATCAGGGAACTATGGTGGTAGGATCAGGGAATTACGGTGGTAGAACCAGGGAGCTATGGTGGTAGGACCAGGGAACTATGTTGGTAGGATAAGGGAACTATGGTGGTAGGACCAGGGAACTATGGTGGTAAGACCAGGGAACTATGGTGGTAGGACCAGGGAACTATGGTACTCTGGTGGTAGGATCAGGGAACTATGGTGGTAGGACCAGGGAACCATGATACTATGGTGGTAGGATCAGGGAACTATGGTGGTAGGATCAGGGAACTACGGTGGTAGAACCAGGAAACTATGGTGTTAGGACCATGGAACTATGGTGGTAGGACCAGGGAACTATGGTATGATGGTGATCAGGGAACTATGGTGGTAGGACCAGGGAACTATGGTATGATGGTGGTAGGATCAGGGAACTATGGTGGTAGGACCAGGGAACTATGGTAGTAGGACCAGGGAACTATGGTATATGTTATGATGGTGGTAGGATCAGGGAACTATGGTGGTAGGATCAGGGAACTATGGTGGTAGGATCAGGGAACTGTGGTATGATGGTGGTAGGATCAGGGAACTATGGTGGTTGGACCAGGGAACTATGCTACTATGGTGGTAGGATCAGGGAACTATGGTATTAAGAGATAATAAATATCCTTGTTGTGACTAACAACGTGTACATTAGACAGAGGCACAGAAGAGGATGGGTACGTCCCAAGTGTGAACCCTATTCACTTTATATTGAACTACTTTTGACCAGAGCCCTATGAGAACTCTATGGGTGTCCCATGGGAGCTCTATGGGAGCTCTATGGACGCCCTATGGGCACTGGCGGTTTCTAAACCATTTCAACTGGGGCCAGTTGGGGCCAGTTGTTCTGTTAGAGGGGCCAGTTACATTAGACGTTATTGTTGTCATCGTTTTCTTCACTGCATTGCAGGCATTAGCAGGCAAAAGACCTTGTTCATAATCATCATCGTTGCCACTGTCTAATAACGGATGTAAAAAAAGAACGATAAGAAAAATGTGTTATGTAAAAATGATTTCATACTCTACATTTAGGTGGGCCAAAATTGTTGTCACAGGGACACTGCCTCTATGGAAGCCCGATGGGAGCTCTATGGAAGCCCTATGGGAGCTCTATGGAAGCCCTATGGGAGCTCTATGGAAGCCCTATGGGAGCCCTATGGGATCCCTATGGGAGCTCTATGGAAGCCCGATGGGAGCCCTATGGGAGCCCTATAGGATCCCTATGGGAGCCCTATGGAAGCCCGATGGGAGCCCTATGGGATCCCTATGGGAGCCCTATGGGAGCTCTATGGAAGCCCGATGGGAGCCCTATGGGAGCCCTATGGAATCTCTATGGGAGCTCTATGGGAGCCCTAATGGCCCTGGTCAAACGTAAAGCACTACATAGCTAATAGGGCGCCATTTGGGAGTCAAAATGTGTGGCCAAAATGAATCAGATTTAGATTTAAGTGATCAAACCGTAATTAATCATGTGAAGAGAGAAAGGATCCTTGGCGATGCTCCAGATGTGAGAAAGCAGTGGCTCTGGTCCCTCGGTGTGTGTGTGTGTGTGTGTGTGTGTGTTTGTGGGGGTGGGTGTGTGGGGGTGGGTGGGTGTGGGTGGGTGTGTGTGTGTGTGTTTGTGTGTGTGTGTGTGTGTGTGTGTGTGTGTGTGTGTGTGTGTGTGTGTGTGTGTGTGTGTGTGGTGTGTGTGTGTGTGAGTGGGTGGGTGGGTGTGTGTGTGTGTGTGGGGGGGGGGGTGTGGCTGGGTCGCTCAGAGCCCCCTCTTAGAGAACACTCGTCCACTGGGGTTGCATTGAGAAGCTTTGTGCCAATGTCACCTAACTTACTGTCACTTAGTACAGCAGATGTAGTGAATGTCGAGGAAATTATGGTGATGGCTGGATGCTGCTGGCTAGGAGCTGCTGGCTGGATGCTGCTGGCTAGGAGCTGCTGGCTGGATGCTGCTGGCTAGGAGCTGCTGGCTGGATGCTGCTGGCTAGGAGCTGCTGACTGGATGCTGCTGACTAGGAGCTGCTGGCTAGATGCTTCTGGCTAGGAGCTGCTGGCTGGATGCTGCTGGATAGATGCTGCTGGCTGGGAGAAGATGGCTAGATGCAGCTGGCTTTGATCTGCTGGCTGGTAGATGTTGGATGGATGATGTTGGCTGGGAACTATTGAATGGGAGCTGCTGGCCGGATGCTGCTGGCTGGGAGATGCTGGCTGGATGCTGATGTCTGGGAGATGCTGGTTGGATGCTATGGCTGGATGCTGCTGGCTGGATGCTGCTGGCTGGGTGCTGCTAGCTGGGAGCTGCTGGACTGATGCTGCTGTCTGGGAGATGCTGGCTGGATGCTGCTGGCTGGATGCTGCTGGCTGGATGCTGCTGGCTGGATGCTGCTGGCTGGATGCTGCTGGCTGGTAACTGCTGGCTGGATGCTGCTGGCTGGTAACTGCTGGCTGGGGAATGGCGATGCTACGTTTTCATGGTGCATCAAGTATCAAATCAGAAGCAGCAGTGATGTTTTTCCATGTGCATCTCCAAAGCAGTAGTGTTCTATTGTTGTATCTCACTTCCCAAACAACTCCGGTGATATGCTAAGAGTCTGGTATTCTGGTGTATTCCACAGACCTTACCTTTTACATTCCATACAAAATTAAGAAGCGTATTTATTGTATTCTAATGCATCTACCTCGGGAGATTTAGCCCGCTCATACGGACGCAACGCCAAGGAAGAGAAGCTTAGGAAGATTATTTCTCCTTTGTGTGTCTGACTACAGTACTCAGCAGAGGCAGGAAAGGATAGCAGGATGCAGATATTGAGCTCGGAGCTGAGACGAGAGAGGAGAGATCGGGGGCATTGTGTGAATATGGGAACACAGAGTCCTGGCATCAAACAGAAGGAGTAGAAAGGACAGTATAATGCCAAGCGTCTGCATTGAGGCACAAATTATATTCATCAAGTTTATCAAAGGCATGTCAATTTAGGATTTAAGCCAACAGTCAGCCTATGAATCTGGTTCTGAGTGCACACAGATACTACTTAGTGTACATTGAAAAAAAATGATCTGAACAACAATGTGGAGGACTCACCACTACCATTACAACGACAACTACCACTATCACCACTACCACCACCACTACTACCACTACTATTACAACTACGACTACCACTATCACCACTACCACCACCACCACTACTACTATCACTACTACCACCACCACTAACACTACCACCACTATCACTACTACTACTACCACCACTTCCACTACTACCACCACTATCACTATTACCACTATTACACTACCAGGACTACCACCACTACCACTACCACCACTTCCACTACTACCACCACTATCACTATTACCACTACTACTACGACCACAACCACTACCACTAAAATCAAGTAAAATGTATTTATAAAGCCCTACTTACATCAGCTGATATCTTAAAGTGCTGTACAGAAACCCAGCCTAAAACCAGGTGTAGAAGCACGGTGGCTAGGACAAACTCCTAGAGACAAACCAGGCTATGAGGGGTGGCCAGTCCTCTTCTGGCTGTGTCGGGTAGAGAATATACATTATAGATTATATAATATAACATATATATAACATATATATATATATATATATATATATATATATATATATATATATATATATATATATATATATATAGAGAGAGAGAGAGAGAGAGAGAGAGGAAGAGAGAGAATACATTTAATTCACACAGGACGTTCAAGTCAGACAGATACTTGGTAATGTCCAAGGAAACCGGATAAGGGTACTACTAACACTACCAACACCAGTACCACTATCAACTGAAAAAGTTGGTGGCACTGGGTAGAGTGTTAGTCTGGGTCCCTGTGAAGGAGAATGTTAGTCTGGACCACTGTGAAGGAGATTGTTAGTCTGGACCCCTGTGAAGGAGAATGTTAGTCTGGACCCCTGTGAAGGAGGATGTCAGTCTGGACCCATGTGAAGGAGAATGTTAGTCTGGACCCCTGTGAAGGAGGATGTTAGTCTGGACCCATGTGAAGGAGAATGTTAGTCTGGACCCCTGTGAAGCAGAATGTTAGCCCGGACCCCTGTGAAGGAGAATGTTAGTCTGGACCCCTGTGAAGGAGTATGTTAGCCCAGACCCCTGTGAAGGAGAATGTTAGTCTGGGCCCCTGTGAAGGAGAATGTTAGTCTGGACCCCTGTGAAAGAGGATGTTAGTCTGGACCCATGTGAAGCAGAATGTTATTCTGGACCCCTGTGAAGGAGATTGTTAGTCTGGACCCCTGTGAAGGAGAATGTTAGTCTGCACCCCCGTGAAGGAGATTGTTAGTCTGAACCACTGTGAAGAAGAATGTTAGCCCGGACCCCTGTGAAGGAGAATGTTAGTCTGGACCCCTGTGAAGGAGAATGTTATTCTGGACCCCTGTGAAGGAGATTGTTAGTCTGGACCCCTGTGAAGGAGAATGTTAGTCTGCACCCCCGTGAAGGAGAATGTTAGTCTGAACCACTGTGAAGAAGAATGTTAGTCTGGGCCCCTGTAAAGGAGAATGTTAGTCTGGACCCCTGTGAAGGAGGATGTTAGTCTGGACCCCTGTGAATGAGATTGTTAGTCTGGACCCCCGTAAAGGAGAATGTTAGTCTGGACCCCTGTGAAGGAGAATGTTAGTCTGGACCCCTGTGAAGGAGAATGTTAGTCTCAACCGCTGTGAAAGAGAATGTTAGTCTGCACCCCTGTGAAGGAATGGAATGTTAGTCTGGACCCCTGTGAAGGAGAATGTTAGTCTGGACCCCTGTGAAGGAGAATGTTAGTCTGGACCCCTGTGAAGGATTGGAATGTTTAATCTGCTGCAGAGTGATGTGTTCTTCTTCCAATTTGGCCGTTGGGAAGAGAATCATGTGATGGGATGTTATTCAGAAAAACATGTTGGTAGAACAAGTCAGTGATTTTTGTTTACTCTAGGTTGATGAGGCAATACAAATGTGATGCGACTAAAATGTTACTAGTTGACTAAAATGGCCCACTGTTTTTGTCATTTTGACGATAAAAGACTAAATCATTATTCAAATGACAAAAATATGAGGAAGACTTAATGATATTTTAGTCAAATTGACAAAGGCTAAATCTAAATAAATTAACACTGCACCACACACCCCTTAATCAATGAACCTGTGCTGCACAATCTGCATCTCAGTATCAGTACCTGTGTGCCAAATGGCACCCTATTACCTACACAGTGCGCTACGTTTGATCTCAACCCTATGGGCCCTGATCTAAAGTAGTACATCACAACTGGTGTCTCTCTGCACCGCTTGAGCCTTGGCTGGTGGAAGAGGGGGCCTCGTTATTTACCGTCTTTGATGGACCGTCAGAGGTTTTGAAATGTAAATTGCTGGGAGGAAACGGGTGGCGAGGCGCTCTTGCGGTGTTGTGGAGGCGTTGTCGAGGCGTCGTCAGGGAAATGGAAAAGGTGAGGAGCCATGCCTCTCAGGAGGACTAGATTAGAAGAGTGGAGGAGCCACACCTCTCAAGAGGATTAGATTAGAAGAGGGGAGGAGCCATACCGCTCAAGAGGACGAGATTAGAAGAGGGGAGGAGCCATACCTCTCAAGAGGACGAGATTAGAAGAGGGGAGGAGCCATACCTCTCAGGAGGACTAGATTAGAAGTCACCGCCACCTCAGTCAGACGTGTATGTGTGTGTGGGGTGGGGATGGGGATGGGGGAGGGTCATGTGGCGTGTGGGTGTGTATATGCGTGCGTGCATGAGTGTGCGTATGTGCATGATTGTGTGTGTGTGCGTGCGTTCATGAGTGCGTGTGTGCATGTGTGTGTGCATGTCTCAGATCATCATCTCACCGACGCCCTTATTCTGTCAACACCCTCTTGATGCTCCGTAAGAGGTGCGTCTCTGTTGTTGTGTGCCTTGCTGCTAAGGATGCTGTGGATGCTACTGCCACTACGGAAGTCCCCCCTGTAGACACACTAGCAGGCAGGGGGGAAAGGAGGAACAGAGATGGGGAGGTGGAGGCTGGCTGACACACCTTCCAGAATCTCAGAAACCAAAGGACAGTAAGGAGCAGAGACTATTCCTCCAAGGAATGAATACCCAGAGTGATCTGAGGGAAGAGAAGAGAAGAGAAGAAGAGAGAAGGATGGATGAGGGAGAGAGGTAAGAAAGAGGAATGGGGCCATGGCAGGAAGAAGATAGAAGGATGGGTGGGGGGAGAGAGGTAAGCACACGTCTCTTTGTGACACAGGGGTGGTGACAACAGCGACCCTGGAGACCCACTCCCAGGGAAAAGAGGAGAGAGGGATCAGGGTTGGGATATCAAAGGCGATGGGGGATATGATCTGGTTATGATCATTAACTTCTTAGGGAAGGGAAAAAATAGGTCACAATGGAGGTGTCTTCTACGGAGGGCCTGTTGTCCTCACGTGAAACCTGCCGGAGGGCCTGTTGTCCTCATGTGAAACCTACAGAGGGCCTGTTGTCCTCACGTGAAACCTACAGAGGGCCTGTTGTCCTCACGTAAACCTTAATTTCTAGATGCAGCATCAATTGAAGGGACAATGAAAAGCCCTCAACGTCGTTTTTGCACAAACGTAAAGTTTAAAAATTCCCCACACCCACCTCCTCCAAAGCCTTGGCACTACCAGACAGCTCGTCATCATTGAGCAACTGTACATCAGAAAAAAATGGCTTCAGTAAAGAAAAGAAAAGTAGATTTGGTGTCTGGCGTTTCCCAAGACAAATGGACAAATTCATATTTTTTTGTCGAAGTGAAAGTCAAACCTGTATTCCTAGTTTGTGGGGATGCACTTGCAGCAATGAAAAAGGCACATTTGGAACATAATTACAGCTCGACATTACAGCTAAACTGAATGAGTTGCGAGGACAACTTGGTGTGGATAAAGTCATTGCTCTTCAGCAGGGTTTGGGTGCGCAACAAGCCACCTTTAGGAAACCTCGTTTGGATGGCGAAAATGTTATGTTATGCAAAGGCCCATTCGGAAGGAGAATTTGTAAAAGTGTCCCCTTGCCACGGCAGAGTTGCACCAGACAAAGTTAAATTGTTCCAAAGTGTCAGTTTGTCTGGAAGAATCGTCACGGAGCGCATAACTGACATGGCACAAGAAATCGGAAAAAAATTGAAGGACTCCGCAACAAATTTCAAGTTTTTCTCTTTGGCATGTGATGAAGCGACTGACATAACAAATATCGCCCAATTTGCAGTTTGACACAAGGGAGGAATTGCTGTCTTTGGAGGTGAGGACTTGTTTGAGAGACTTATCTCGGCTATGAGCCAATTTGAGCTATGGTTTGAAAGATTAAGTGGCCTTACTACACATGGAGCGCCAGCCATGGTTGGCTCGAAAAAGGGGTTAACCGCATTAGTGAAAAAATAAATGAGTTGTCTCAGTCTTGATTCAAGTGATTTAATTGTATGCAACTGCATCATACATCAAGAAAGTATGTGTGCAGTCCCTGAAGCAGAATAACGTCAAGGCAACTGTAGTGTCGACCATCATTGTGATCAAAAGCAAATGGCTGAACAACCGACAGTTTAAGGAGCTATTGAGTGATCTTGAATCGGAGTATGGTGATCTGGTTGACCACCGTGAAGTGCAATGGTTGAGCCGTGGAAACATGGTTGCGTGCAATGTATGGAGATGAAGGGGAAACCTGTCGTGGAACTGAGTGATGACAAGTGAATGTGTGGTTTCGCCTTCATGGTGGACATTACCAAGTATCTGTCTGACTTGAACGTCAAGCTCCAAGGGCTGAACCAGCTTCTCAGCGATCTGTTGTCAAACGTGAAATAGTTTGAAGCAAAATTAAAGCCATGGTAAGTCCAACTAGAAAGAAGTAACACATTGCATTTTCCAACTCTGCAAGGACACGAGCCTGAGATTACATCGGAATTTGCTAGTGAGTGTGGAAAGCTCGCGAAGGCATTTTGTGAGCGGTTTAAAACCTGTTTGGGATAGGGGGCAGCATTTAAATAGCTCATTTTAATAATATGGCCCCCAAATTAATTTATAAATATTCAAATGGCCCTTGATGGCAAAAAGGTTCCCCACCCCTGGTGTGGAGGAAAGAGGAAGCCCGAGGAGGAGATGTTAGAGCAGCAGTGGTGTAAAGTACTTATGTAAAAATACTTTAAAGTACTACCTAAGTATATATTTTTTGGTATCTGTACTTTATTTTACTATTTATATTTTTCCCAACTTTCACTTTTACTTCACTACATTCTTAAAGAAAATAATGTATTTTTTACTCCATACATTTTTTCTGACACCCAAAAGTACTCGTTACCTTTTGACAGGAAAATTATCCAATTCACACACGTATCAACAGAACATCCCTGGTCATCCCGATTGCCTCTGATCTGGTGGACTCACTAAACAGAGAACATCCCTGGTCGTCCCTACTGCCTCTGATCTGGCAGACTCACTAAACAGAGAACATCCCTGGTCATCCCTACTGCCTCTGATCTGGTGGACTCACTAAACAGAGAACATCCCTGGTCATCCCGATTGCCTCTGATCTGGTGGACTCACTAAACAGAGAACATCCCTGGTCGTCCCTACTGCCTCTGATCTGGCAGACTTATAAAACAGAGACCATCCCTGGTCATCCCTACTGCCTCTGATCTGGCGGACTCACTAAACAGAAACCATCCCTGGTCATCCCTACTGCCTCTGATCTGGCAGACTCACTAAACAGATAACATCCCTGGTCACCCCTACTGCCTCTGATCTGGCGGACTCACTAAACAGAGAACATCCCTGGTCATCCCTACTGCTTCTGATCTGGCAGACTCACTAAACAGGGAACATCCCTGGTCATCCCTACTGCCTCTGATCTGGTGGACTCACTAAACAGAGAACATCCCTGGTCATCCCTACTGTCTCTGATCTGGTGGACTCACTAAACAGAGAACATCCCTGGTCATCCCTACTGTCTCTGATCTGGTGGACTCACTAAACAGAGACCATCCCTAGTCATCCCTACTGTCTCTGATCTGGTGGAGTCACTAAACAGAGAACATCCCTGGTCATCCCTACTGCCTCTGATCTGGTGGAGTCACTAAACAGAGAACATCCCTGGTCATCCCGATTGCCTCTGATCTGGTGGACTCACTAAACAGAGAACATCCCTGGTCGTCCCTACTGCCTCTGATCTGGCAGACTTATAAAACAGAGACCATCCCTGGTCATCCCTACTGCCTCTCATCTGGTGGACTCACTAAACAGAGAACATCCCTGGTCATCCCTACTGCCTCTGATCTGCAGGACTCACTAAACAGAGAACATCCCTGGTCATCCCTATTGCCTCTCATCTGGTGGACTCACTAAACAGAGAACATCCCTGGTCATCCCTACTGCCTCTGATCTGGCAGACTCACTAAACACTCATGCTTTGTTTGTAAATTATGTCTGAGTGTTGGAGCGTGCCCCTGGCTATCTGTCAATAAAAATAAATATTGAAATTGTGCCGTCTGGTTTGTTTAATATACAGAATTTTAAATGGTTTATACTTTTACTTTTGATACGTAAGTACATGTGAGCAGCTCCATTTACTTAAGTATATTTAAAACCAAATGCTTTTATTCAAGTAGTATTTTACTGGGTGACTTTCACATTTACTTGAGTCATTTTCTATGAAGGTATCTTTACTTTTACTGAAGTATGACGATTGAGTACTTTTTCCACCACTGGCCAGCTGTCTGTCATGTAATGAGACCCAGAGAATGAGGCCTCTGATTAGGCTGCTACCCCTGTCCCATACTACCCCTATCCATCCTACCCTTACCACCCCCGTCCCATACTACCCCTGTCCATCCTACCCCGTCCATCCTACCCCCGTCCCTCCTACCCCCGTCCATCCTACCCCTTCCATCCTACCCTCACTACCTCTGTCCCACGTAGATTCACTAACCATGTCCCTCCTATCCTCAATACCCCCGTTCCTCCTACCCTCACTATCCCCGTTCCTCCTACCCACACTACCCCCATTCCTCCTACCCTCACTATCCCCGTTCCTCCTACCCTCACTATCCCCGTTCCTCCTACCCTCACTATCCCCGTTCCTCCTACCCTCAATACCCTCGTCCCTCCTACCCTCACTATCCCCGTTCTTCCTACCCACACTACCCCCATTCCTCCTACCCTCACTATCCCCATTCCTCCTACCCTCACTATCCCCGTTCCTCCTACCCTCACTATCCCCGTTCCTCCTACCCTCAATACCCTCGTCCCTCCTACCCTCACTATCCCCGTTCCTCCTACCCTCACTATCCCCATTCCTCCTACCCTCACTATCCCCGTTCCTCCTACCCTCACTATCCCCGTTCCTCCTACCCTCACTATCCCCGTCCCTCCTATCCTCAATAACCCTGTTCCTCCTACCCTCACTATCCCCGTTCCTCCTACCCACACTACCCCCATTCCTTCCTACCCTCATTATCCCATTCCACTACTCCTGACCCCATCTTTGCCACAGCTCAGTGAAGAGGCATTACTGGTGATAAGATGAAATTGTCACCACGACACACACATGCTCTCTCTTTCACACACACACACACACACACACACACACACACACAGAGAGATCTAATTAGAGCTCAGAAATGCATGAGGCGACTCATTAATATTGAATATCTGTGACTTCAAAATAAGCACCTGCAGATGTAGATGGAAGGTGAGAGTAAAGAATGAGGGAGAGAGAGGAGGGAGGGAGAGGAGAGAGAGGAGGGAGAGGAGAGGAGAGGAGGAAGAGAGAGGAGGGAGAGGAGGGAGAGGAGAGGAGGGAGAGAGAGGAGGGAGAGGAGAGAGAGGAGGGAGAGAGAGGAGGGAGGGAGAGGAGGCAGAGAGAGGATAGAGAGGAGAGAGAGGAGGGAGAGGAGAGGAGGGAGAGAGAAGAGGGAGAGGAGGGAAAAGAGAGGAGGGAGAGATAGGAGGGAGAGGAGAGGAGAGAGAGGAGGGAGGGAGAGGAGGGAGAGAGAGGAGAGAGAGGAGAGAGAGGAGGGAGAGAGAGGAGGGAGAGGAGGGAGAGGAGAGGAGGGAGAGAGAGGAGGGAGAGAGAGGAGGGAGGGAGAGGAGAGAGAGAGAGGAGAGGAGGGAGAAAGAGGAGAGAGAGGAGAGAGAGGAGGGAGAGAGAGGAGGGGGGAGAGGAGAGAGAGAGGAGAGAGAGGAGGGAGAGGAGAGAGTGGATGGAGAGAGAGGAGGGAGGGAGAGGAGGGAGAGAGAGAACAGAGAGGAGAGAGAGGAGGGAGAGAGGAGGGAGAGGAGAGAGAGGAGGGAGGGAGAGGAGAGAGGAGAGAGAGGAGGGAGAGAGAGGAGGGAGAGGAGAGAGAGAAGGGAGAGAGAGGAGAGAGGGAGAGGAGGGAGGGAGAGGAGGGAGCGAGAGGGATGGAGAGGAGAGAGGAGGGAAAGAGAGGAGGGAGAGGAGAGGAGGGAGGGAGGGAGAGCAGGGAGAGAGAGGAGGGAGATGAGAGAGAGGAGGGAGGGAGAGGAGAGAGAGGAGAGAGAGGAGGGAGAGAGAGGAGGGAGAGGAGAGAGAGAAGGGAGATAGAGGAGGGAGGGAGAGGAGAGCGAGGAGAGAGAGGAGGGAGAGAGAGGAGGGAGAGGAGAGAGAGGAGGGAGGGAGAGTGGGAGAGAGAGGAGAGAGAGGAGAGAGATGATGGAGAGATAGGAAGGAGAGGAGAGAGAGGAGGGAGAGAGAGGAGGGAGGGAGAGGAGAGAGAGGAGAGAAAGGAGGGAGAGAGAGGAGGGAGAGGAGAGAGAGAAGGGAGAGAGAGGAGGGAGGGAGAAGAGGGAGAGAGAGGAGGGAGAGGAGAGAGAGGAGGGAGAGAGAGGAGGGAGGGAGAGGGAGGCAGAGAGAGGATAGAGAGGAGAGAGAGGAGGGAGAGGAGAGGAGGGAGAGAGAAGAGGGAGAGGAGGGAAAGGAGAGGAGGGAGAGATAGGAGGGAGAGGAGAGGTGAGAGAGGAGGGAGGGAGAGGAGGGAGAGAGAGGAGGGAGAGGAGAGAGAGAAGGGAGAGAGAGGAGAGAGGGAGAGGAGGGAGGGAGAGGAGGGAGAGAGAGGGATGGAGAGGAGAGAGGGGAGAGAGAGGAGGGAGAGAGAGGAGGGAAAGAGAGGAGGGAGAAGAGAGGAGGGAGAGAGAGGAGAGGAGGGAGAGAGAGGAGAGAGAGGAGGGAGGGAGAGGAGGGAGAGAGAGGAGAGAGAGGAGAGAGAGGAGGGAGAGAGAGGAGGGAGAGGAGAGGAGAGAGAGGAGGGAGGGAGAGGAGGGAGAGAGAGGAGAGAGAGGAGAGAGAGGAGGGAGAGAGAGGAGGGAGAGGAGGGAGAGGAGAGGAGGGAGAGAGAGGAGGGAGAGAGAGGAGGGAGGGAGAGGAGAGAGAGAGAGGAGAGGAGGGAGAAAGAGGAGAGAGAGGAGAGAGAGGAGGGAGAGAGAGGAGGGGGAGAGGAGAGAGAGAGGAGAGAGAGGAGGGAGAGGAGAGAGTGGATGGAGAGAGAGGAGGGAGGGAGAGGAGGGAGAGAGAGAACAGAGAGGAGAGAGAGGAGGGAGAGAGGAGGGAGAGGAGAGAGAGGAGGGAGGGAGAGGAGAGAGGAGAGAGAGGAGGGAGAGAGAGGAGGGAGAGGAGAGAGAGAAGGGAGAGAGAGGAGAGAGGGAGAGGAGGGAGGGAGAGGAGGGAGCGAGAGGGATGGAGAGGAGAGAGGAGGGAAAGAGAGGAGGGAGAGGAGAGGAGGGAGGGAGGGAGAGCAGGGAGAGAGAGGAGGGAGATGAGAGAGAGGAGGGAGAGAGAGGAGGGAGAGAGAGGAGAGAGAGGAGGGAGAGAGAGGAGGGAGAGGAGAGAGAGAAGGGAGATAGAGGAGGGAGGGAGAGGAGAGCGAGGAGAGAGAGGAGGGAGAGAGAGGAGGGAGAGGAGAGAGAGGAGGGAGGGAGAGTGGGAGAGAGAGGAGAGAGAGGAGAGAGATGATGGAGAGATAGGAGGGAGAGGAGAGAGAGGAGGGAGAGAGAGGAGGGAGGGAGAGGAGAGAGAGGAGAGAAAGGAGGGAGAGAGAGGAGGGAGAGGAGAGAGAGAAGGGAGAGAGAGGAGGGAGGGAGAAGAGGGAGAGAGAGGAGGGAGAGGAGAGAGAGGAGGGAGAGAGAGGAGGGAGGGAGAGGGAGGCAGAGAGAGGATAGAGAGGAGAGAGAGGAGGGAGAGGAGAGGAGGGAGAGAGAAGAGGGAGAGGAGGGAAAGGAGAGGAGGGAGAGATAGGAGGGAGAGGAGAGGTGAGAGAGGAGGGAGGGAGAGGAGGGAGAGAGAGGAGGGAGAGGAGAGAGAGAAGGGAGAGAGAGGAGAGAGGGAGAGGAGGGAGGGAGAGGAGGGAGAGAGAGGGATGGAGAGGAGAGAGGGGAGAGAGAGGAGGGAGAGAGAGGAGGGAAAGAGAGGAGGGAGAAGAGAGGAGGGAGAGAGAGGAGAGGAGGGAGAGAGAGGAGGGAGATGAGAGAGATGAGGGAGGGAGAGGAGAGAGAGGAGAGAGAGGAGGGAGAGAGAGGAGGGAGAGGAGAGAGAGAAGGGAGATAGAGGAGGGAGGGAGAGGAGAGAGAGGAGAGAGAGGAGGGAGAGAGAGGAGGGAGAGGAGATTAGAGGAGGGAGGGAGAGTGGGAGAGAGAGGAGAGAGAGGAGAGAGATGATGGAGAGATAGGAGGGAGAGGAGAGAGAGGAGGGATAGAGAGGAGGGAGGGAGAGGAGAGAGAGGAGAGAAAGGAGGGAGAGAGAGGAGGGAGAGGAGAGAGAGAAGGGAGAGAGAGGAGGGAGGGAGAAGAGGGAGAGAGAGGAGGGAGAGGAGAGAGAGGAGGGAGAGAGAGGAGGGAGAGGAGAGAGAGAAGGGAGATAGAGGAGGGAGGGAGAGGAGAGAGAGGAGAGAGAGGAGGGAGAGAGAGGAGGGAGAGGAGAGAGAGGAGGGAGGGAGAGGGGGAGAGAGAGGAGAGAGAGGAGAGAGATGATGGAGAGATAGGAGGGAGAGGAGAGAGAGGAGGGAGAGAGAGGAGGGAGGCAGAGGAGAGAGAGGAGAGAAAGGAGGGAGAGAGAGGAGGGAGAGGAGAGAGAGGAGAGAAAGGAGGGAGAGAGAGGAGGGAGAGGAGAGAGAGAAGGGAGAGAGAGGAGGGAGGGAGAGGAGGGAGAGAGAGGAGGGAGGGAGAGGAGGGAGAGAGAGGGATGGAGAGGAGAGAGGGGAGAGAGAGGAGGGAGAGAGAGGAGGGAAAGAGAGGAGGGAGAAGAGAGAGAGGAGGGAGGAAAAGAGAGCAGGGAGAGAGAGGAGAGAGAGGAGAGAGAGGAGGGAGAGGAGAGGAGGGAGAGAGAGGAGAGGAGGGAGAGAGAGGAGGGAGATGAGAGAGAGGAGGGAGGGAGAGGAGAGAGAGGAGAGAGAGGAGGGAGAGAGAGGAGGGAGAGGAGAGAGAGAAGGGAGATAGAGGAGGGAGGGAGAGGAGAGAGAGGAGAGAGAGGAGGGAGAGAGAGGAGGGAGAGGAGAGAGAGGAGGGAGGGAGAGGGGGAGAGAGAGGAGAGAGAGGAGAGAGATGATGGAGAGATAGGAGGGAGAGGAGAGAGAGGAGGGAGAGAGAGGAGGGAGGGAGAGAGAGAAGGGAGAGAGAGGAGGGAGGGAGAGGAGGGAGAGAGAGGAGGGAGAGAGAGGGAGGGAGAGGAGAGAGGGGGAGAGAGAGGAGGGAGAGGAGGGAGAGAGAGGAGAGAAAGAGAGGGAGGAAGAGGTAGGAGAAGATGAAGAGGAGGGAGCGAGGGAGGGTGAGGAGAGAGGGAGGGAGAGGAGAGACGGGGAGAGGGGAGAGATGGCATCACATCACATCACCAAAGTTAAGTGAAGTAAAGGCGGGTGTAGAAGGACGAAGGGAGAGAAGAGGGGGGAGGGAGAGAAGGGAGAGAAGAGGGGGGAGGGAGAGAAGGGAGAGAAGAGGGGGGGATGCGAGTGGAAGGTAGCAGGAACTACATGAAAGGAGGGGAGTTGGAGAGAGAGAGAGAGAGAGAGAGGTACCTGAGGAGAAGGAGAAGAGGTATACTGTTGAGGAATACTCCTGCGAGAATATACATAGTCTATAATGAGGTGGGTGGGGCACAGTGTTGGCATGGTGATGCACCAAGGAATAGAGATAATAATAATAATAACAACCTGCTCTTTCTTAATAATGCCAGGACTGAAAGGGAATAATTCCTGTTTTCAAGTCATCTATCTACTCATTTAGTTTAGTGATGTGAACTGTACAATCCCCAGAACTGTCATTTGCCTGTGAGATTATTCTGGGTGGGTCTTTATGTTTTCTATCATCACCTAAATATCAGGGAATCGCTTAGACGTCT
The DNA here is from genome assembly GCF_013265735.2 of Oncorhynchus mykiss. Taxonomy (NCBI): domain Eukaryota; kingdom Metazoa; phylum Chordata; class Actinopteri; order Salmoniformes; family Salmonidae; genus Oncorhynchus; species Oncorhynchus mykiss. Next base: position 37,644,043 of record NC_048568.1, read on the forward strand.
GGGGGTTAAAGGAATTTACACAGGGGAAACTAAAGATGCACCACATTTACTATAAGGCATCTAACTCTCTGTGTGATCAAGACAGCCAGACGGACGTTCCTTAGTGATGAGGGAAAAACAGACACACAAACAAACAACAGTCCTGGTACTGCCATCTGAGATGACTTGGCCTTAACCTCAGTGTGTCAGAGCATTGCTGTGGGGATCCAGCGGAACGGGCCAGTAGACAAGCCCCTGGTCAGTTTCGAGGCCTATAGGCCTTACACTACTGATTTATGAGGCGACTAATCACTCCCCATCCTCTCACCTGGAGGCACTGCGAGAGGCTGTTGTCCTGACTCAGGTGCATGGATAAGGTGGCCACAGTTGGGCCTGACCTGCAGGCTTCCTCCCTGGGAGAAGAGTCTCTGGGAGGTCCAAGGGAGTGAAGCAGAGGGCTTGGCAGGGCGTGAAGCTGTCCATATCTCTCTCTGTCTCTCTCCGTCTCTGCTGGGAGATTTATAGTCTTCTGAAAAAGGATCTCACTCTGTCTCATGTGTCAAGTTAAGCTGTCTGGTAATTAAAATTCTCAGCAAATTTCTTTTGAAGTTCCTACAATGGCCTCTTAGACAAACCTTAGGCACACATACAATAAACATAAGGGTTGGATTCACACACACACGCAGGCAAACACACATACGCTGACACACTGTACACACAAGGATACACACACACATAAACACACACACACTCTCTCTTGCTCACCCCCATCAAACACACACACACACACACACGGTTTCACACACATAGGCCTACTGTATACGTAAACACATACATACCACTGTAGCCACAACCATTTTCCCATTCTCTCTCTGTTGGTCTCTCTCTCTCTCAGACACACACACACACACACACACACACACACACACACACACACACACACACACACACACACACACACACACACACACACACACACAAACACACACACACACACACACACACACACACACACTGGGGACCATTTCTCACATTAAATGTGAACAGATGCTGTCTTGATTAAATTTGACCGCACAAACACAAATGGAGAACAGCGAATGGGTCTGTGTTTCGCTGAGGCTTCCCTGAACATATGCTGCCCCGGTCGATGGGAGCCTGCAGTAAAACAGAGACCAAATGATACCGCCTGCTGTTGTTGTCATGCAGAGAATTCACAGTGGAAAATACCCACACAGCTCTGGACTGCAGAGGCCACCAATCCGTACCAACCCCTACACAAGCCCTACCAACACCGAAACAATCCCTACACAACCCCTACACAACCCCTACCAACCCCTACACACACACGCACGCAGGAAAACACACATACGCTGACACACTATACACACAAGGATACACACACACACATAAACACACCTACACAACCCCCACCGACCCCTACCAACCCCTATACAGCTAGCTTTGCCAAGGGGTATCACGACTTGTACAAAGGGAGGGAGAGATGTTGATTCACTGCACAGGGCACCGACCCCTACCAACCCCTACACAACTATCTTTGCCAAGGGTTAACAAGACTTGTAGAGAGGGAGGGAGAGACATTGATTCGGTGCACAGGCCACCGACACCGATCCAGCTAGTTCTGCCAATACGGCTCCGGTTGCGCGGTGAGGCTTAAGACTGTACCCCCTAGTGAAGAAAGGAAACAGAACAGGAATAGCACACTTCATTTTTAATGAGAGCCAATAACAAGGTAGAGGGAGGGTTTCTTCAGCACTTTATTGGAAATGAAATGAGCTCCGTCTCAAATTTGATTGACGGGTCCAGAGAGTGATGCGTAATTATTACCATATCATTACAGCTTTCATGTTGATGTGACGACTGTGTCGTAGGATGCCAACAAAGGGAATAATGAATAACGATGGGTTATAATGAGGAAAAAAAAACATTATTAACAACTGGGTTCTTCTTCGGGCACCAATTGTGAAAAACAAAATAAAGAAGATTTCTGACACAAAAGTCACGTGGCTTTTTGTTGACCCTTGTCTCCTGCATAAACATGTGCCATTGGACTGAGGAGGGGGTTGGTTCGAAAACATGTCACGTTGGTGTGAGGAGCGTAGTGTGATGGAGCTGCTTGATCACATAGTCAGAACTCTCCACTGAAGGTTAGGGACGAGACAGCTTTTGGTAGAAGAGAAGCAACCTCCCTGAATATCAACCAAGTCTGGATTTCAACCTGCCATCTTCCCTATGGTGTGTGTGTGTGTGTGTGTGTGTGTGTGTGTGTGTGTGTGTGTGTGTGTGTGTGTGTGTGTGTGTGTGTGTGTGTGTGTGTGTGTGTGTGTGTGTGTGTGTGCGTGCGTGCGTGTGTGTGCGTGTGTGTGTGTGATGGTGATGGTTAGGGAACAAGGTGACAAGACCTGACCAGTGTGTATTTGAAGGTAGTCTATCAGAATACGTGAGGATATAGAGACAGGATACAGCCTAATCCTTGCAATATTAATGTCCAAAATGTCATGGGAAAGTTATGGGACTCAATCAAAAGGCAGAGCGGCCAGACAGATCTTGGGACTACAGTGTAAGACTGTATAATGAATGTGAGGTTCCAGCCATCCTACCCTACAGGATTTCATATTGCCTGGAGTATTCATGGCTAAGACTGTCAAGGACAGACTATACAAGCACAGCCTTGTGGGAAAAGCAGTAGCTCAGTGAACCCCTCTCTGTATTTCATAGTGTGTTAGACAGACACAATAAGGTTGTTACTATCACTGTTACTACTATCGCTTTTGTTTACTGATTGGAATATTTGTATAGGAAGTCCAAGATCTTCCGGTTAGTGCATTTTCCCGTTTTGTGTCTCATTCTAGTAGACAGAATAACGCTCTAAAGCAGCTGAGGAGGATGTAGAATAATGAAAAAACAACATTATAATGTATACCTTAGCCGGTCTTTAAATGTTAAGAGACACAATCACAAATCAATAAATAAATACATTTTATAACACACAATCACAAATCAATAAATAAATACATTTTATAACACACAATCACAAATCAATAAATAAATACATTTTATAACACACAATCACAAATCAATAAATAAATACATTTTAAAACACACCATCACAAATCAATAAATAAATACATTTTATAACACACAATCACAAATCAATACATGTTTAAACACACAAGTACAAATAAATAAATACATTTTGAAACACACAATCACAAAACAATAAATAAATGTTAAAACCACAACCACAAATAAAATGTATTTTTGCTCCACTTTTTCACTTCCACTAGTCCCTGTATGAAAGAGGGGAGTCTAGCTCCAAGCCCCCTGTGTATGGATTACAGTTCTGTTTGGAAGGCCTTGGCTCTAATGGGTTAGTAATTACAGTTTGTTTATGAGCTTATCGATGCATATCACCAGCACGCCTGCATGGGCTCTAGGCAACAACAAGATAAGAATCACATTTATTTTTACCCCGGCAGGGTAGCCTAGTGGTTAGAGTGTTGGACTAGTAACCGGAAGGTTGTGAGTTCAAACCCCCGAGCTGACAAGGTACAAATCTGCCGTTCTGCCCCTGAACAGGCAGTTAACCCACTGTTCCCAGGCCGTCATTGAAAATAAGAATTTGTTCTTAACTGACTTGCCTGGTAAAATAAATAAAAAAAACATTTATTTTGATTTCCCTCTAAATAGAAACGACCCAGCTCACAATGTGAACCTCCACTGTACAACATCTAGGGCCAATGACCCAAAGGTTGCTGTTTCGATTCCCTGAGCCTACTGGGTGAAAGACCTGTCAATGTGCACTTGAGCAAGGCCCTGATTGTTCCTCTAAGTCTCTCTAAATGACTCAAACCCCCAGGTGGTGAGGGTAGGCAACAACATTTCCACCCCTCTGATCCTCAACACTGGGGCCCCACAAGGGTGCGTTCTGAGCCCTCTCCTGTACTCCCTGTTCACCCACGACTGCGTGGCCACGCACGCCTCCAACTCAATCATCAAGTTTGCGGACGACACAACAGTGGTAGGCTTGATTACCAACAACGACGAGACGGCCTACAGGGAGGAGGTGAGGGCCCTCGGAGTGTGGTGTCAGGAAAATAACCTCACACTCAACGTCAACAAAACTAAGGAGATGATTGTGGACTTCAGGAAACAGCAGAGGGAACACCCCCCTATCCACATCGATGGAACAGTAGTGTAGAGGGTAGTAAGTTTTAAGTTCCTCGGCGTACACATCACAGACAAACTGAATTGGTCCACCCACACAGACAGCATCGTGAAGAAGGCGCAGCAGCGCCTCTTCAACCTCAGGAGGCTGAAGAAATTTGGCTTGTCACCTAAAGCACTCACAAACTTCTACAGATGCAAAATCGAGAGCATCCTGTCGGGCTGTATCATCGCCTGGTACGGCAACTGCTCCGCCCACAACCGTAAGGCTCTCCAGAGGGTAGTGAGGTCTGCACAACGCATTCACCGGTGGCAAACTACCTGCCCTCCAGGACACCTACACCACCCGATGTCACAGGAAGGCCATAAAGATCATCAAGGACAACAACCACCCGAGCCACTGCCTGTTCACCCCGCTATCATCCAGAAGGCGAGGTCAGTACAGGTGCATCAAAGCTGGGACCGAGAGACTGAAAAACAGCTTCTATCTCAAGGCCATCAGACTGTTAAACAGCCACCACTAACATTGAGTGGCTGCTGCCAACACACTGACTCAACTCCAGCCACTTTAATAATGGGAATTGATGGGAAATGATGTAAAATATATCACTAGCCACTTTAAACAATGCTACCTAATATAATGTTACATACCCTACAGTATTCATCTCATATGTATATGTATATACTGTATCATCTACTGCATCTTTATGTAATACATGTATCACTAGCCACTTTTACTGTGCCACTTTGTTTACATACTCATCTCATATGTATATACTGCACTCAATACCATCTACTGTATCTTGCCTATGCCGCTCTGTACCATCACTCATTCATATATCTTTATGTACAAATTCTTTATCCCCTTAAACTTATAAGGTAGTAGTTTTGGAATTGTTAGCTAGATGACTTGTTGGTTATTACTGCATTGTCGGAACTGGAAGCACAAGCATTTCGCTACACTCGCATTAACATCTGCTAACCATGTGTATGTGACAAATACAATTTGATTTGATTTGATTTGATCTCTACTGGGTCTATGGTTCTTACAGCAACAGGCAGGTGTAACTGGTCAGATACGTGCTCGTGAACCCAACATCTTGACCTTTAGACCAAGAGGGAATCCCTTGTGATCCGTGTGTGACAATTGGGTATAATAGTCATGGGCCGGGCTAACTAATCATGAAAGCATGATCCCAAAACACCTGTGCTATAATTGGTTAATTTACAGTTGCCTACCTGTTAGCAATAACAATTAGCATACACTTTGTTTAATTACAGTTGCCTACCTGTTAGCAGTAACAATTAGCATACACTTGGTTTAATTACAGTTGCCTACCTGTTAACAGTAACAATTAGCATACACTTGGATTAATTACAGATGCCCACCTGTTAGCAGTAACAATTAGCATACACTTGGATTAATTACAGATGCCTACCTGTTAGCAGTAACAATTAGCATACACTTGGATTAATTACAGTTGCCTACCTGTGAATGATCCAGGTCTCCTAAGTGTAGCAGTATCAGAGGCTAAAACTGTTAGCAGTAACAATTAGAATAGCCTACCTGTGAATGCTCCTACTGCCAAGCTTCCAGAGTGTTAGTGGCTTCTGTGGCTAGTACCGTTAGTGTTTGACCAACGCTGAGCTGAGCTCTCTAATGTCTCCACTGGGACCGTGGTCGCTAATTAACCCGAGCTAGCCAAGGCCTAGTGATGCCAAGAGGATCCTTGGGAGACATCAGTGGGAGAACAGATAATCTCCCTTCCCCACAGATTGACGCCCTACACCCAGACTGGGAATGGAGAACCAGGAAGGATTCAACATGATTTGGGATTTAAATGACAAAAGGAGAGAGATGGCAGTTATATGTTTTAAATGAGGAAGGACTTAAAAGGCGGCCGTTTCTGCATTGTAAGCAATTGTTAGCTAGAATTGGTAAACTCTCTCGATATGTAAAGGTTATTTAAAGGGAAGATTAATATCATGGATGTTTGCACGTTTGTCAACGTAATTTGTTCACCTCATCTCTGGTTACAACCTGATCCTCAAAGATTCCAGGCTGAAATGCCAACCTCGGTCTGGAAACCAATAGTGACCGATTCAACCAAAACATTGCACATATCATCTGGACAACCAGCCTAAATGAGATGGTCGGGGACAGAACAGGACACCCAGCCTAAATGAGATGGTCGGAGACAGAACAGGACACCCAGCCTAAATGAGATGGTCGGGGACAGAACAGGACACCCAGCCTAAATGAGATGGTCGGGGACAGAACAGGACACCCAGCCTAAATGAGATGGTCTGGGACAGAACAGGACACCCAGCCTAAATGAGATGGTCGGGGACAGAAAAGGACACCCAGACTAAATGAGATGGTCGGGGACAAAACTAGAAATCCCAGCCTAAATGAGATGGTCGGGGACAGAACAGGACACCCAGCCTAACTGAGATGGTCGGGGACAGAACAGGACACCCAGCCTAAATGAGATGGTTGGGGACAGAACAGGACACCCAGCCTAAATGAGATGGTTGGGGACAGAACAGGACACCCAGCCTAAATGAGATCAAATCAAATCAAATCAAATATAATTATATAGCCCTTCGTACATCAGCTGATATCTCAAAGTGCTGTACAGAAACCCAGCCTAAAACCCCAAACAGCAAGCAATGCAGGTGTAGAAGCACGGTGGCTAGGAAAAACTCCCTAGAAAGGCCAAAACCTAGGAAGAAACCTAGAGAGGATCCAGGCTATGTGGGGTGGCCAGTCCTCTTCTGGCTGTGCCGGGTGGAGATTATAACAGAACATGGCCAAATGTTCAAATGTTCATAAATGACCAGCATGGTCGAATAATAATTAGGCAGAACAGTTGAAACTGGAGCAGCAGCACAGTCAGGTGGACTGGGGACAGCAAGGAGTCATCATGTCAGGTATTCCTGGGGCATGGTCCTAGGGCTCAGGTCCTCCGAGAGAGAGAAAGAAAGAGAATTAGAGAGAGCATATGTGGGATGGCCAGTCCTCTTCTGGCTGTGCCGGGTGGAGATTATAACAGAACATGGCCAAGATGTTCAAATGTTCATAAATTACCAGCATGGTCGAATAATAATAAGGCAGAACAGTTGAAACTGGAGCAGCAGCACGGCCAGGTGAACTGGGGACAGCAAGGTGTCATCATGTCAGGTAGTCCTGGGGCATGGTCCTAGGGCTCAGGTCCTCTGAGAGAGAGAAAGAAAGAGGGAAGGAGAGAATTAGAGAACGCACACTTAGATTCACACAGGACACCGAATAGGACAGGAGAAGTACTCCAGATATAACAAACTGACCCTAGCCCCCCGACACAAACTACTGCAGCATAAATACTGGAGGCTGAGACAGGATGGGTCAGGAGACACTGTGGCCCCATCCGAGGACACCCCCGGACGGGGCCAAACAGGAAGGATATAACCCCACCCACTTTGCCAAAGCACAGCCCCCACACCACTAGAGATGGGACAGAACAAGACACCCAGCCTAAATGAGATGGTTGGGGACAGAACAGGACACCCAGCCTAAATGAGATGGTCGGGGACGGAACAGGACACCCAGCCTAAATGAGATGGTTGAGGACAGAACAAGACACCCAGCCTAAATGACATGGTCGGGGACAGAACAGGACACCCAGCCTAAATGAGATGGTCGGGGACAGAACAGGACACCCAGACTAAATGAGATGGTCGGGGACAGAACAGGACACCCAGCCTAAATGAGATGGTCGGGGACAGAACAGGACACCCAGCCTAAATGAGATGGTCGGGGACAGAACAGGACACCCAGCCTAAATGAGAGGGTCGGGGACAGAACAGGACACCCAGCCTAAATGATATGGTCGGGGACAGAACAGGACACCCAGCCTAAATGAGATGGTCGGGGACAGTACAGGACACCCAGACTAAATTAGATGGTCGGGGACAGAACAGGACACCCAGACTAAATGAGATGGTCGGGGACAGAACAAGACACCCAGCCTAAATGAGATGGTCATGGACAGAACAAGACACCCAGCCTAAATGAGATGGTCCGGGACAGAACAGGACACCCAGCCTAAATGAGATGGTCATGGACAGAACAAGACACCCAGCCTAAATGAGATGGTCATGGACAGAACAAGACACCCAGCCTAAAGGAGATGGTCATGGACAGAACAGGACACCCAGCCTAAATGAGATGGTCGGGGACAGAACAAGACACCCAGCCTAAATGAGATGGTCGGGGACAGAACAGGACACCCAGCCTAAATGAGATGGTCGGGGACAGAACAGGACACCCAGCCTAAATGAGATGGTCGGGGACAGAACAGGACACCCAGCCTAAATGAGGTGGTCGGGGACAGAACAGGACACCCAGCCTAAATGAGATGGTCGAGAATAGAACAGGACACCCAGCCTAAATGAGATGGTCGGGGACAGAACAAGAACATCAAACGTCCTAGATCAGCATCTAAGATCTAAGATCAGTTTAATCTTTTAATGAATTATGTAACATAGACAGGGTGGACCTGATCCTAGATCAGCACTCCTTCTCAGAGACAATTTATGAATACGGGTCCTGATATGTGTCTGAGAGAGCACTATGCAGGAATCTATAAACGGACTAAAACACTCTGTCTTGGTTGATATTGTGGCCTACATGTACATGGTATTATCAACAAGGGGAAAATAGAAAGCCAGGCTGTGTGTTTCTCTGACGGGCCCTAATCCCCTGTTCGTGTGCAGTCTCATATGTGATGTCATCATTTTGGCAGCCATCTTGGAAAAAAGGAATACGCTGCCATATTGTAATAAAATAACGATAGAAACCCGTTTGGATATCTTTGGAAGCGTTTTGTACCAATATGGTGTGTTTGTGTGTGTGTTTGCCCACATGAAAAAATACTACTGGGTGTACAAATACTTCACTGGGTGTACAAAACATTAGGAACATCTTCCTAATGTTGAGTTTCTAGCCCATGTTGAGTCCAACGGTTTCCACAGTCAAGTTACCTGGATTTCCTTTGAGTCGAGGATCATTCTAGATACACACGAGAAACCCAGCAGCATTGCAGTTCTTGACACACTCAAACCGGTGTGCCAGGCACCTACTACCATACCCCGTTCAAAGGCACTTAAATCTTTTGTCTTGCTTATTCACCCTCAGAGTGGGACACAAACACAATCCATGTCTCAGTTGTCTCAAGGCTTATAAACCCTTCTTTAACCTCCACAGGATCGGTGTGTGTGAGAGTGAGTGAGTGAGTGAGTGAGTGAGTGAGTGAGTGAGTGAGTGAGTTGTGTGTGTGTGTGTGTGTGAGTGTGTGTGTGTGTGTGTGTGTGTGTGTGTGTGTGTGTGTGTGTGTGTGTGTTTGTGTGTGTGTGTGTGTGTGTGTGTGTGTGTGAGAGAGAGAGGATGACTGCCACATTCTTGTTGGCTGCTCTGATACAGCCTGGCCATTTGTCGTGTCCTGACAAGCCCAGCATGTACTGTACACCGCAACAGAGTATCTCTTTCTCTCTCTCTCTCTCTTTAGCTCTCTCTCTCTCTCGCTGGCCAAGTGTTTGGCCATGGGGCTTTACTTATACTGACATAAACAGGGGGAATCCCCCAAGACTACACACGCACACACACACACACAGCCGGGCTACAACAAAACATCTACAGCGTGTGTAATCATAATGGAAGGAGATCCACCTGGGAAAGACAAGGCCACATCCTACAATTATGGATAATTACATTGAATAAAGCTACAGAGATACAAGGTGAGCACATTTTAATATCCGTGTGATATTTACTACAATTTCACGCTGAAAATGTGATGCAATTTCATTTAAAAAAGGGTGACTTTCGTGTTTTCTTGACAAATGTAAAACCCCTCTTTTTTTTTGTAAATAATGTGTCAATTGTAAATCTGAAAGCAAGTGAGGTTTAACAATAAAAATCACAATATTACAATTTCCAACTAATTCGATTGTAGTCCAGCTACGGTTATAACCAGAATTACATTCTGCATTGAAGCAACGGCGCAGAAAGCCAAAAATAATTGACACAACACCACAGAGACAGTCTTTGTTGACTTCAGTTCACATTAGGAGCAGACCATTGTGCTCTGGTCAAAAGTAGTGCACTGTCAAGGGAATAGGGTGCCATTTGGGATGAAGGCCCAATTTCACACGCTGCTAGGATCCACAACAAACAGTTAGCCGCGGTTTTACAGCTCTGAAACCACTTTGTTGCAGCTAGGATGTAAATTCAACTAGATCTCACAGTCTCACATCAGAATTAGACGTTCGAAGTTGTTGCAAACGTCACATTTTAGGCATTTTAACGCACCATTTTTAAGGGTAGGTTTAATTAAGTTTAGGGATTAACACTTAAATCTTAAGGTTAGACATTAACTCTGAAAGGTTAACGTAAGGGTTAAGGTTAGACATTAACTCTGAAAGGTTAACGTAAGGGTTAAGGTTAGACATTAACTCTGAAAGGTTAACGTAAGGGTTAAGGTTAGACATTAACTCTGAAAGGTTAACGTAAGGGTTAAGGTCAGACATTAAGGTTAGACATTAACTCTGAAAGTTTAACGTAAGGGTTAAGGTTAGACATTAACTCTGAAAGGTTAACGTAAGGGTTAAGGTTAGACATTAACTCTGAAAGGTTAACGTAAGGGTTAAGGTTTGGGACAGGATAAAAACAAACAACAACAAAAAAATTCTTTATTAAATGGCTGGATTCAAACCAGCAACTTTTAGAATCAGAGGCAGATGCCCATTTGCCATTCCTGTCCACAACACCCTAGCAAAACCAAAACCTACTTGAAGGTAACAGCACTCACTGTTGCCCCTAGTGACCATTTTCCACTCCCGACATCCTCAGACATGGATGTACATTGAAGACTGACTGGTATAGCGGGTGTCCTGACTGTGTAAATTATTTGTTTTTACATTCTGAAACCATGGGGTGGACAGTAAGAGAGGGAGAGAGAGAGGGAATGTTTTTTTTCTTCAACACAAGACCAAAACTGGCTTTTAGAAAAGGGAAATGTACGGGAAAGGCAATCTTCATCTCCCTTCTCATTTATTTTAGAGAATGATTGATAATGAGGAAAAGTTATCATACTTACACTGTAAAACTCAATTTCCTTTTCTCGAATGGACAATAAAGTGTGTATTATCTCACCTTAAACAGACAGTGGATCCCTTGTGAATATTTCAGAAGGCCTAAAATGTTTATCTGTAGACATTCATGCCTTATCACCTGTGGTAAGATTCTATAAAAAGGTTTGTAAATGGAAACATATTTCTCTATTAATAGATTACCTGATAGGGTTGATCTACATCACATGGCATCTTAAAACCGCCAACACTCTCTGTGTAGACACACACACACACACACACGCACGCACGCACGCACGCGCACGGACACACACACACACACACACACACACACACACACACACACACACATGCACGCAGGCACGCACGCACGCACACACGCACGCACACACACACACACACACACACACACACACACATGCACACACACACACACTCTGTGTGCCAATTCCCACAGAAACCATATTGCTCAACATTGCTCAACAGGCTAGTTTGAGACATGAGGGCATCTGTGTGTTTCTGTGTAAGATATCAGAGTGACCATCTCATCTCTCAGCAACCACAGAGGTGGGACTTGTGGAGCCACACACACACACACAGACACACAAACGCACACGCAACCACACACAGACACGCCAGTGAGTAAGCACACATGCAAGCATGCACCCACACACACACAGACACACACATACACACACACACATGTAGGGTGTGTGTTATCCAATTGGCCAGGGCCTGAGGATTATTACAGACGCCTCACATAACTGAAACCAGGGGCCTCTCTACCACACACACACACACACACACACACAATAACAGAAACACACACACACACATACAGAAACACACACACACACACACATACAGAAACACACACACACAGAAACACACACACACACATACAGAAACACACACACACACACATACAGAAACACACACACAGAAACACACACACACACACACACACAGACACACACACAGAAACACACACACCCCTTCAGCCTGCGTGGAAGGGAGGGGCGCAGAGGATGGCTGCTATGAGAATATCTGTCAGGCTTGGCTTCGTTCCAGGTAAGAGCAGCGCTTATTGAGAAGTTGTCCAAATCTGCAACCCCCCAGACCCCCCCACCACCCCCCCCCCCCTCACACTAGATTGAGGCAGAGATGGCTCTGCAGGAGATTTGTAAAAAAAAAAAAAGATTTGCTGACCCAAAATCCATATGCAAACACATAGCTATTGTTTTCTGATTGTGCCGATAAAATTTCTCTACTCATAAAAATACTTTGCTGCTGCAAATATGCAGACTGACATTCAATCTTAATAAAACTAACTTTATTAGAAGTACATTCAATCTCTCTCTATACACAATATATGTAGATATCTTTACGATAAAACTGACACAAGAAACAAGGAAATGGGAGACATAGGTGTCATATAGTCATTTGTAAAAAAAAAAAAAAACATCCTTGTGATTTTCAGCTGAGAACGGCCAATAAACATCCTTCAACGGCTATGGAACAGAATGCCTCTCATAATCTCTTTCAATCTCAGAGACCCCTCGAGGCCGAGAATGAAATACGGATGTTCTTTCATTTTTCTCTCCAATACTATGTTCCAAATGGCACCCTATTCACTTCATAGTGAACTACTTTTAACCAGGGCTGGACAAACGTAGTCCTCTTTCTAGGGAATAGCATTCCATTTGGGAGTGTGTCTGTGGAAGTCAGGGCTCCGGGCGAAAGTACAGAGAGGTCTGGTCGGGTCGCTGCTTAAACTAACTCTGACTATAAACATCCAGACGCCACTTAATTGTTGGTTGGTTTTGAAGATCACAACCCCCCCCCCACTCCTCTTCCCATCCCGTTCTCCCCTTCTCTCTATCATTCTCTCACACTTTCATTCTCTGTCTTTCTTCACTCCCTCTCCATATGATTTAATACATGGAATGCTGCCTTGGAGGGAGGGAGAGGGAGAGGGAGAGGGAGAGGGAGAGGGAGATGGAGAGGGAGAGGGAGAGGGAGAGGGAGAGGGAGGGAGGGAGGGAGGGTGAGAGAGGGAGAGAGAATGCAGTCAGTGGTGTGACAAAGGGTGTTCATTTCACTTTTGTTAATGATCTATTTCACTTGCTTTGGCAATGTTAACATACGTTTCCCATATCAATAAAGCCATTGAATTGAATTGAGAGAAATAGAGAGCGTGAGAGAAAAAGAGATTAAGAAAGAGAAAGAGAGAGATACGGGCTCTGGCTGGGCCACTTAAGGACATTCAGAGATTTGCCCTGAAGCCACTCCTGCGTTGTCTTGGCTGTGTGCTAAGGGTTGTTATCCGGTTGGAAGATGAACCTTCGCCCCAGTCTGAGGTCATGAGTGCTCTGGAGAAGGTTTTCATCAAGGATCTCTCTGTACATTGCTCAGTTCATGTTCGCCTCAATCCTGACTAGTCTCCCAGTCTATTCCACTGAAAAACATCCCCACAGCATGATGCTGCCACCTTCATCCTTCACCATAAGGATGGTGTCAGGTTTCCTCCAGATGTGACGCTTGGCATTCAGGCCAAAGAGTTCAATCTTGGTTTCATCAGACCAGACAATTTTGTTTCTCATGGTCTGACAGTCTTTACGGGATTTTTGCAAACTCCAAGTGGGCTGTATTTGATTTATTATTGATCCCCATTATTTCCAAGGGAGGGCTTGGTCGGTCCTTGTCTCATCGCGCACCAGTGACTCCTGTGGCGGGCCGGGCACAGTGCGCGCTAGCCAAGGTTGCCAGGTTCACGGTGTTTCCTCCGACACATTGGTGCGGCTGGCTACCGGGTTGGATGCGCGCTGTGTTAAGAAGCAGTGCGGCTAGTTGTGTATCGGAGGACGCATGACTTTCAACCTTCGTCTCTCCCGAGCACGTGCGGGAGTTGTAGCGATGAGACAAGATAGTAGCTACTACAACAATTGGACACCATGAAAAAGGGGTAAAAAAATAAATAAATCATCTAAAAAAAGAAGGCAGAGATGGTTGTCCTTCTGGAAGATCCTCCCATTTCCACTTAGTAACTCTAGAGCTCTGTCAGAGTGACCATTGGGTTCTTGGTCACCTCCCTGACCAAGGCCCTTCTCCCCCGATTGTTCAGTTTGGCCGGGCGGCCAGCTCTAGGAAGAGTCTTGGTGGTTCCAAACTTTTTTCCATTTCAGAGTCCACTGTGTTCTTGGGGACCTTCAATGCAGCAGAGATGTTTTGTTACCCTTTCCCAGATCGGTGCCTCGACACAATCCTGTCTCGGAGCTTTACGGACAATTCCTTCAACCTCATGGCTTGGTTTTTACTCTGACCTGCACTGTTAACTGTGGAACCCTACAGTATGTAGATGGGGTGTGCCTTTCTAAATCATGTCCAATCAATTGAATTTACCACAGGTGGACTCCAAACAAGTTGTAGAAACATCTCAAGAATGATCAATGGAAACAGGATGCACCTGAGCTCAATTTTGAGTCTCATAGCAAAGGGTCTGAATACTTATGTAAATAAGGTATTTCTGTTTGTTTTTTTATACATACATTTGCTTAAAATTCGAAAAGCCTCTCTTCGCTTTGTCATTTTTTGGGAGTATTGTGTGTAGATTGACAGGGATTCTTAAAAAAAAAAAAATAAAATGTGAAAAAGTCTGTAATGTAACGAAATTTGGAAAAAGTCAAGGGGTCTGAATACAAGGCAATGTGTACCAAGAGTTTCTGCGGAATATGGACATTTTAAACGTATGTAACATCTGTCAGTGAGGGTTTATCATCCGTCTTCTGTGATAGAGTGTGGCTTTCTGACTCTGTGTGAGCTGCATTAGTTAGTGCTGTATCTAATACCAACTGTAGTGATAAAAGCCTTTCAGACCTACGGATCAGACAAGCACAGCAGAGAGCACTCAGTAACTCTGATATGACAACTTATTTCAGATTACTACTGTCCTCCGAGAGACAAGGCTGCTACACACACTGGCAGAGAACGTAGTAGGTATACCACCATTCAATACACACACACACACACACACGCACACGCGCACACACACACACACACACACACACACACACACACACACACACACACACACACACACACACACACACACACACGCACACGCACACACGTTACGCCACTATCAGCTAATGTAATAAACGGCAACGACAGACAATACGATTTAACCAATTCGCTGGGAAGAATTACCAAAGGGACGTACAAGAGGTTATCTCTTTGTTCGCTAACTGCACTCATTTAGCCCGTAATTCTTCTATGAGTCCTGACTTTACAATAGTCCCATAGAGCTGGGTGTGACTGGGTGGTCTTACAGCACAGCCAAGGACTCTGGGTCCAACGGTCCTGTATTAGAACCCCCGGATGAGAGTTGAAGCTAACTGGCCCTTAGATCAGGTCTAGGATCATGCATGCCTTTCCCTAAATCCCATCCTTAACCAATCAGGGGTGGGGGTACAACAGAAAACTAGCCTTTAGACCAGGCTCTGTCGCTACAGTGCTGCAACATATCTGTGTGTGCATGTCCTGCTCTGTGATCCGGTGTAATGACCATCATTACACTCTACATTACCCAATCAGAGCTATCTGAACCCAGCCAGAGGACACGCGCACACACACACACACACACACACACACACACACACACACATGCGCACACACACACACACATGCGCACACACACACACACATGCGCACACACACACATGCACACACACACACACACACATGCGCACACACCCACATTACCTAGTGTTTAGACGATAGGAGTACCAGACCATGGTGGTGAATGGGATGCTTTGGTACGTCTGGATTACACAGCTCCAGGGCCATGACTAATATTGTTGTTGTCGATGGTTGCTTTCAAACGGCACCCTTATTCCTTATTTAGTGCATTACTTTTGACCAGGGCCAATAGGGCTCTGGTTGAAAGGAGAGCACTAACATAGGGAATAGGATGCCGTTTGGATGGTAAATGATAACTGCTAACATAAGCCATGGAACAGATGCCCAGGGTAGAATGAACAACAAACAAGTCCAGTTAACCGTCAAGGTAGGGCGGCTTCGACCAGTCAGAGAGGCTATCGCCACGTCAAGGTAGGGAGGCTTCGACCAGTCAGAGAGGTTATCGCCAGGTCAAGGTAGGGAGGCTTCGACCAGTCAGAGAGGCTATCACCACGTCAAGGTAGGGAGGCTTCGACCAGTCAGAGAGGTTATCGCCAGGTCAAGGTAGGGCTGCTTCGACCAGTCAGAGAGGTTATCGCCACGTCAAGGTAGGGCGGCTTCGACCAGTCAGAGAGGTTATCGCCACGTCAAGGTAGGGAGGCTTCGACCAGTCAGAGAGGTTATCGCCAGGTCAAGGTAGGGCTGCTTCGACCAGTCAGAGAGGTTATCGCCACGTCAAGGTAGGGCGGCTTCGACCAGTCAGAGAGGCTATCGCCACGTCAAGGTAGGGAGGCTTCGACCAGTCAGAGAGGTTATCGCCAGGTCAAGGTAGGGCTGCTTCGACCAGTCAGAGAGGTTATCGCCACGTCAAGGTAGGGCGGCTTCGACCAGTCAGAGAGGTTATCGCCAGGTCAAGGTAGGGAGGCTTCGACCAGTCAGAGAGGTTATCGCCAGGTCAAGGTAGGGAGGCTTCGACCAGTCAGAGAGGTTATCGCCACGTCAAGGTAGGGCGGCTTCGACCAGTCAGAGAGGTTATCGCCAGGTCAAGGTAGGGAGGCTTCGACCAGTCAGAGAGGTTATCGCCAGGTCAAGGTAGGGAGGCTTCGACCAGTCAGAGAGGTTATCGCCAGGTCAAGGTAGGGAGGCTTCGACCAGTCAGAGAGGTTATCGGCAGGTCAAGGTAGGGCTGCTTCGACCAGTCAGAGAGGTTATCGCCAGGTCAAGGTAGGGAGGCTTCGACCAGTCAGAGAGGTTATCGCCACGTCAAGGTAGGGCGGCTTCGACCAGTCAGAGAGGTTATCGCCAGGTCAAGGTAGGGAGGCTTCGACCAGTCAGAGAGGTTATCGCCAGGTCAAGGTAGGGAGGCTTCGACCAGTCAGAGAGGTTATCGCCAGGTCAAGGTAGGGAGGCTTCGACCAGTCAGAGAGGTTATCGGCAGGTCAAGGTAGGGCTGCTTCGACCAGTCAGAGAGGTTATCGCCACGTCAAGGTAGGGCGGCTTCGACCAGTCAGAGAGGTTATCGCCAGGTCAAGGTAGGGAGGCTTCGACCAGTCAGAGAGGTTATCGCCAGGTCAAGGTAGGGAGGCTTCGACCAGTCAGAGAGGTTATCGCCACGTCAAGGTAGGGCGGCTTCGACCAGTCAGAGAGGTTATCGCCAGGTCAAGGTAGGGAGGCTTCGACCAGTCAGAGAGGTTATCGCCAGGTCAAGGTAGGGAGGCTTCGACCAGTCAGAGAGGTTATCGCCAGGTCAAGGTAGGGAGGCTTCGACCAGTCAGAGAGGTTATCGCCACGTCAAGGTAGGGCGGCTTCGACCAGTCAGAGAGGTTATCGCCAGGTCAAGGTAGGGAGGCTTCGACCAGTCAGAGAGGTTATCGCCAGGTCAAGGTAGGGAGGCTTCGACCAGTCAGAGAGGTTATCGCCACGTCAAGGTAGGGCGGCTTCGACCAGTCAGAGAGGTTATCGCCAGGTCAAGGTAGGGAGGCTTCGACCAGTCATAGAGGTTATCGCCAGGTCAAGGTAGGGCGGCTTCGACCAGTCAGAGAGGTTATCGCCAGGTCAAGGTAGGGCGGCTTCGACCAGTCAGAGAGGTTATCGCCAGGTCAAGTTAGGGCGGCTTCGACCAGTCAGAGAGGTTATCGCTAGGTCAAGGTAGGGAGGCCTCGACCAGTCAGAGAGGTTATCGCCAGGTCAAGGTAGGGAGGCCTCGACCAGTCAGAGAGGTTATCGCAAGGTCAAGGTAGGGCAGCTTCGACCAGTCAGAGAGGCTATCGCCACGTCAAGGTAGGGAGGCCTCGACCAGTCAGAGAGGCTATCGCCAGGTCAAGGTAGGGCGGCTTCGACCAGTCAGAGAGGCTATCGCCACATCAAGGTAGGGACGCCTCAACCAGTCAGAGAGGTTATCGCTAGGTCAAGGTAGGGAGGCCTCGACCAGTCAGAGAGGTTATCGCCAGGTCAAGGTAGGGAGGCCTCGACCAGTCAGAGAGGTTATCGCAAGGTCAAGGTAGGGCAGCTTCGACCAGTCAGAGAGGCTATCGCCACGTCAAGGTAGGGAGGCCTCGACCAGTCAGAGAGGCTATCGCCAGGTCAAGGTAGGGCGGCTTCGACCAGTCAGAGAGGCTATCGCCACGTCAAGGTAGGGAGGCCTCGACCAGTCAGAGAGGTTATCGCTAGGTCAAGGTAGGGAGGCCTCGACCAGTCAGAGAGGTTATCGCCACGTCAAGGTAGGGAGGCTTCGACCAGTCAGAGAGGTTATCGCAAGGTCAAGGTAGGGCAGCTTCGACCAGTCAGAGAGGCTATCACCACGTCAAGGTAGGGCGGCTTCGACCAGTCAGAGAGGCTATCACCACGTCAAGGTAGGGAGGCCTCGACCAGTCAGAGAGGCTATAACCACGTCAAGGTAGGGCGGCTTCGACCAGTCAGAGAGGCTATCGCCAGGTCAAGGTAGGGAGGCCTCGACCAGTCAGAGAGGCTATCACCACGTCAAGGTAGGGCGGCTTCGACCAGTCAGAGAGGCTATCGCCAGGTCAAGGTAGGGAGGCCTCGACCAGTCAGAGAGGTTGTCGCAAGGTCAAGGTAGGGCGGCTTTGACCAGTCAGAAAGGCTATCGCCAGGTCAAGGTAGGGCGGCTTCAACCAGTCAGAGAGGCTATCGCCAGGTCAAGGTAGGGCGGCTTCGACCAGTCAGAGAGGCTATCACCACGTCACGGTAGGGCGGCTTCGACCAGTCAGATATATTGCATTATGTTGAATAGTTTTGTATTGTATTGTATTGTGTTGCATTATTTTGAATAGTGTTGTGTTGTGTAGCTATGCATTGCGTGGTTTGTGAATAGTGCTGTATTGTGTTGCGTTATGTTGAATGGTGTTGTGTAGCTATGCATTGCATTATGTTGAATAGTGTTGTGTTGCTATGCATTGCGTTATGTTGAATAGTGTTGTGTTGCTATGCATTGCATTATGTTGAATAGTGTTGTGTTGCTATGCATTGCATTATGTTGAATAGTGTTGTGATGTGTTGCTATGCATTGCGTGGTTTGTGAATAGTGCTGTATTGTGTTGCGTTATGTTGAATGGTGTTGTGTAGCTATGCATTGCATTATGTTGAATAGTGATGTGTTGCTATGCATTGCGTTATGTTGAATAGTGTTGTGTTGCTATGCATTGCGTTATGTTGAATAGTGTTGTGTTGCTATGCATTGCATTATGTTGAATAGTGTTGTGTTGCTATGCATTGCATTATGTTGAATAGTGTTGTGTTGCTATGCATTGCGTTATGTTGAATAGTGTTGTGATGTGTTGCTATGCATTGCATTATGTTGAATAGTGTTGTGATGTGTTGCTATGCATTGCATTATGTTGAATAGTGTTGTGTTGCTATGCATTGCATTATGTTGAATAGTGTTGTGTTGCTATGCATTGCATTATGTTGAATAGTGTTGTGTTGCTATGCATTGCGTTATGTTGAATAGTGTTGTGTTGCTATGCATTGCATTATGTTGAATAGTGTTGTGATGTGTTGCTATG
Source organism: Oncorhynchus mykiss (assembly GCF_013265735.2). Taxonomy (NCBI): domain Eukaryota; kingdom Metazoa; phylum Chordata; class Actinopteri; order Salmoniformes; family Salmonidae; genus Oncorhynchus; species Oncorhynchus mykiss. The sequence goes on from NC_048568.1 coordinate 37,664,031, forward strand.
CATTGCATTATGTTGAATAGTGTTGTTTTGCTATGTATTGCATTATGTTGAATAGTGTTGTGTTGCTATGCATTGCGTTATGTTGAATAGTGTTGTGTTGCTATGCATTGCATTATGTTAAATAGTGTTGTGTTGCTATGCATTGCATTATGTTGAATAGTGTTGTGTTGCTATGCATTGCATTATGTTGAATAGTGTTGTGTTGCTATGCATTGCATTATGTTGAATAGTGTTGTGTTGCTATGCATTGCATTATGTTGAATAGTGTTGTGTTGCTATGCATTGCATTATGTTGAATAGTGTTGTGTTGCTATGCATTGCATTATGTTGAATAGTGTTGTGTTGCTATGCATTGCATTATGTTGAATAGTGTTGTGTTGCTATGCATTGCGTTATGTTGAATAGTGTTGTGTTGCTATGCATTGCATTATGTTGAATAGTGTTGTGTTGTGTTGCTATGCATTGCATTATGTTGAATAGTGTTGTGATGTGTTGCTATGCATTGCATTATGTTGAATAGTGTTGTGTTGCTATGCATTGCATTATGTTGAATAGTGTTGTGTTGCTATGCATTGCATTATGTTGAATAGTGTTGTGTTGCTATGCATTGCATTATGTTGAATAGTGTTGTGTTGTGTTGCTATGCATTGCGTTATGGTGAATAGTGTTGTGTTGCTATGCATTGCATTATGTTGAATAGTGTTGTGTTGCTATGCATTGCATTATGTTGAATAGTGTTGTGTTGCTATGCATTGCATTATGTTGAATAGTGTTGTGTTGTGTTGCTATGCATTGCATTATGTTGAATAGTGTTGTGTTGCTATGCATTGCGTTATGTTGAATAGTGTTGTGTTGCTATGCATTGCGTTATGTTGAATAGTGTTGTGTTGCTATGCATTGCATTATGTTGAATAGTGTTGTGTTGTGTTGCTATGCATTGCGTTATGTTGAATAGTGTTGTGTTGCTATGCATTGCGTTATGTTGAATAGTGTTGTGTTGCTATGCATTGCATTATGTTGAATAGTGTTGTGTTGTGTTGCTATGCATTGCGTTATGTTGAATAGTGTTGTGTTGCTATGCATTGCATTATGTTGAATAGTGTTGTGTTGCTATGCATTGCATTATGTTGAATAGTGTTGTGTTGCTATGCATTGCATTATGTTGAATAGTGTTGTGTTGCTATGCATTGCATTATGTTGAATAGTGTTGTGATGTGTTGCTATGCATTGCGTGGTTTGTGAATAGTGCTGTATTGTGTTGCGTTATGTTGAATGGTGTTGTGTAGCTATGCATTGCATTATGTTGAATAGTGTTGTGTAGCTATGCATTGCGTGGTTTGTGAATAGTGCTGTATTGTGTTGCGTTATGTTGAATGGTGTTGTGTAGCTATGCATTGCATTATGTTGAATAGTGATGTGTTGCTATGCATTGCGTTATGTTGAATAGTGTTGTGTTGCTATGCATTGCGTTATGTTGAATAGTGTTGTGTTGCTATGCATTGCATTATGTTGAATAGTGTTGTGTTGCTATGCATTGCATTATGTTGAATAGTGTTGTGTTGCTATGCATTGCGTTATGTTGAATAGTGTTGTGTTGCTATGCATTGCATTATGTTGAATAGTGTTGTGATGTGTTGCTATGCATTGCATTATGTTGAATAGTGTTGTGTTGCTATGCATTGCATTATGTTGAATAGTGTTGTGTTGCTATGCATTGCATTATGTTGAATAGTGTTGTGTTGCTATGCATTGCGTTATGTTGAATAGTGTTGTGTTGCTATGCATTGCATTATGTTGAATAGTGTTGTGATGTGTTGCTATGCATTGCATTATGTTGAATAGTGTTGTTTTGCTATGTATTGCATTATGTTGAATAGTGTTGTGTTGCTATGCATTGCGTTATGTTGAATAGTGTTGTGTTGCTATGCATTGCATTATGTTGAATAGTGTTGTGTTGCTATGCATTGCATTATGTTGAATAGTGTTGTGTTGCTATGCATTGCATTATTTTGAATAGTGTTGTGTTGCTATGCATTGCATTATGTTGAATAGTGTTGTGTTGCTATGCATTGCATTATGTTGAATAGTGTTGTGTTGCTATGCATTGCATTATGTTGAATAGTGTTGTGATGTGTTGCTATGCATTGCGTGGTTTGTGAATAGTGCTGTATTGTGTTGCGTTATGTTGAATGGTGTTGTGTAGCTATGCATTGCATTATGTTGAATAGTGTTGTGTTGTGTAGCTATGCATTGCGTGGTTTGTGAATAGTGCTGTATTGTGTTGCGTTATGTTGAATGGTGTTGTGTAGCTATGCATTGCATTATGTTGAATAGTGATGTGTTGCTATGCATTGCGTTATGTTGAATAGTGTTGTGTTGCTATGCATTGCATTATGTTGAATAGTGTTGTGTTGCTATGCATTGCATTATGTTGAATAGTGTTGTGTTGCTATGCATTGCGTTATGTTGAATAGTGTTGTGATGTGTTGCTATGCATTGCATTATGTTGAATAGTGTTGTGATGTGTTGCTATGCATTGCATTATGTTGAATAGTGTTGTGTTGCTATGCATTGCATTATGTTGAATAGTGTTGTGTTGCTATGCATTGCATTATGTTGAATAGTGTTGTGTTGCTATGCATTGCGTTATGTTGAATAGTGTTGTGTTGCTATGCATTGCATTATGTTGAATAGTGTTGTGATTTGTTGCTATGCATTGCATTATGTTGAATAGTGTTGTTTTGCTATGTATTGTATTATGTTGAATAGTGTTGTGTTGCTATGCATTGCGTTATGTTGAATAGTGTTGTGTTGCTATGCATTGCATTATGTTGAATAGTGTTGTGTTGCTATGCATTGCATTATGTTGAATAGTGTTGTGTTGCTATGCATTGCATTATGTTGAATAGTGTTGTGTTGCTATGCATTGCATTATGTTGAATAGTGTTGTGTTGCTATGCATTGCATTATGTTGAATAGTGTTGTGTTGCTATGCATTGCATTATGTTGAATAGTGTTGTGTTGCTATGCATTGCATTATGTTGAATAGTGTTGTGTTGCTATGCATTGCATTATGTTGAATAGTGTTGTGTTGCTATGCATTGCGTTATGTTGAATAGTGTTGTGTTGCTATGCATTGCATTATGTTGAATAGTGTTGTGTTGTGTTGCTATGCATTGCATTATGTTGAATAGTGTTGTGATGTGTTGCTATGCATTGCATTATGTTGAATAGTGTTGTGTTGCTATGCATTGCATTATGTTGAATAGTGTTGTGTTGCTATGCATTGCATTATGTTGAATAGTGTTGTGTTGCTATGCATTGCATTATGTTGAATAGTGTTGTGTTGTGTTGCTATGCATTGCGTTATGGTGAATAGTGTTGTGTTGCTATGCATTGCATTATGTTGAATAGTGTTGTGTTGCTATGCATTGCATTATGTTGAATAGTGTTGTGTTGCTATGCATTGCATTATGTTGAATAGTGTTGTGTTGTGTTGCTATGCATTGCATTATGTTGAATAGTGTTGTGTTGCTATGCATTGCGTTATGTTGAATAGTGTTGTGTTGCTATGCATTGCGTTATGTTGAATAGTGTTGTGTTGCTATGCATTGCATTATGTTGAATAGTGTTGTGTTGTGTTGCTATGCATTGCGTTATGTTGAATAGTGTTGTGTTGCTATGCATTGCGTTATGTTGAATAGTGTTGTGTTGCTATGCATTGCATTATGTTGAATAGTGTTGTGTTGTGTTGCTATGCATTGCGTTATGTTGAATAGTGTTGTGTTGCTATGCATTGCATTATGTTGAATAGTGTTGTGTTGCTATGCATTGCATTATGTTGAATAGTGTTGTGTTGCTATGCATTGCATTATGTTGAATAGTGTTGTGTTGCTATGCATTGCGTTATGTTGAATAGTGTTGTGTTGCTATGCATTGCATTATGTTGAATAGTGTTGTGTTGCTATGCATTGCATTATGTTGAATAGTGTTGTGATGTGTTGCTATGCATTGCATTATGTTGAATAGTGTTGTGTTGCTATGCATTGCATTATGTTGAATAGTGTTGTGTTGCTATGCATTGCGTTATGTTGAATAGTGTTGTGTTGCTATGCATTGCATTATGTTGAATAGTGTTGTGTTGCTATGCATTGCATTATGTTGAATAGTGTTGTGATGTGTTGCTATGCATTGCATTATGTTGAATAGTGTTGTGTTGCTATGCATTGTATTATGTTGAATAGTGTTGTGTTGCTATGCATTGCGTTATGTTGAATAGTGTTGTGTTGCTATGCATTGCGTTATGTTGAATAGTGATGTGTTGCTATGCATTGCATTATGTTGAATAGTGATGTGATGTGTTGCTATGCATTGCATTATGTTGAATAGTGATGTGTTGCTATGCATTGCGTTATGTTGAATAGTGTTGTGTTGCTATGCATTGCATTATGTTGAATAGTGTTGTGTTGCTATGCATTGCGTTATGTTGAATAGTGTTGTGTTGCTATGCATTGCATTATGTTGAATAGTGTTGTGTTGCTATGCATTGCATTATGTTGAATAGTGTTGTGTTGCTATGCATTGCGTTATGTTGAATAGTGATGTGTTGCTATGCATTGCATTATGTTGAATAGTGATGTGATGTGTTGCTATGCATTGCATTATGTTGAATAGTGATGTGTTGCTATGCATTGCGTTATGTTGAATAGTGTTGTGTTGCTATGCATTGCATTATGTTGAATAGTGTTGTGTTGCTATGCATTGCATTATGTTGAATAGTGTTGTGATGTGTTGCTATGCATTGCATTATGTTGAATAGTGTTGTGTTGCTATGCATTGCATTATGTTGAATAGTGTTGTGTTGCTATGCATTGCATTATGTTGAATAGTGTTGTGTTGCTATGCATTGCGTTATGTTGAATAGTGTTGTGTTGCTATGCATTGCATTATGTTGAATAGTGTTGTGTTGCTATGCATTGCATTATGTTGAATAGTGTTGTGATGTGTTGCTATGCATTGCATTATGTTGAATAGTGTTGTGTTGTGTTGCTATGCATTGCATTATGTTGAATAGTGTTGTGTTGCTATGCATTGCATTATGTTGAATAGTGTTGTGTTGCTATGCATTGCATTATGTTGAATAGTGTTGTGTTGCTATGCATTGCATTATGTTGAATAGTGTTGTGTTGTGTTGCTATGCATTGCATTATGTTGAATAGTGTTGTGTTGCTATGCATTGCATTATGTTGAATAGTGTTGTGTTGTGTTGCTATGCATTGCATTATGTTGAATAGTGTTGTGTTGCTATGCATTGCATTATGTTGAATAGTGTTGTGTTGTGTTGCTATGCATTGCATTATGTTGAATAGTGTTGTGTTGCTATGCATTGCATTATGTTGAATAATGTTGTGTTGCTATGCGCTGCGTTATGTTGAATAGTGTTGTGTTGCTATGCATTGCATTATGTTGAATAGTGTTGTGTTGCTATGCATTGCATTATGTTGAATAGTGATGTGTTGCTATGCATTGCGTTATGTTGAATAGTGTTGTGTTGCTATGCATTGCATTATGTTGAATAGTGTTGTGTTGCTATGCATTGCATTATGTTGAATAGTGTTGTGTTGCTATGCATTGCGTTATGTTGAATAGTGTTGTGTTGTGTAGCTATGCATTGCATTATGTTGAATAGTGTTGTGTTGCTATGCATTGCGTTATGTTGAATAGTGTTGTGTTGCTATGCATTGCGTTATGTTGAATAGTGTTGTGTTGCTATGCATTGCATTATGTTGAATAGTGTTGTGTTGCTATGCATTGCATTATGTTGAATAGTGATGTGTTGCTATGCATTGCATTATGTTGAATAGTGTTGTGTTGCTATGCATTGCATTATGTTGAATAGTGTTGTGTTGCTATGCATTGCATTATGTTGAATAGTGTTGTGTTGTGTTGCTATGCATTGCGTTATGTTGAATAGTGTTGTGTTGCTATGCATTGCGTTATGTTGAATAGCGTTGTGTTGCTATGCATTGCATTATGTTGAATAGTGTTGTGTTGCTATGCATTGCATTATGTTGAATAGTGATGTGTTGCTATGCATTGCGTTATGTTGAATAGTGTTGTGTTGCTATGCATTGCATTATGTTGAATAGTGTTGTGTTGCTATGCATTGCATTATGTTGAATAGTGTTGTGTTGCTATGCATTGCATTATGTTGAATAGTTTTGTGTTGCTATGCATTGCGTTATGTTGAATAGTGTTGTGTTGCTATGCATTGCATTATGTTGAATAGTGTTGTGTTGCTATGCATTGCATTATGTTGAATAGTGTTGTGTTGCTATGCATTGCATTATGTTGAATAGTGATGTGTTGCTATGCATTGCGTTATGTTGAATAGTGTTGTGTTGCTATGCATTGCATTATGTTGAATAGTGTTGTGTTGCTATGCATTGCGTTATGTTGAATAGTGTTGTGTTGCTATGCATTGCATTATGTTGAATAGTGTTGTGTTGCTATGCATTGCATTATGTTGAATAGTGTTGTGTTGCTATGCATTGCGTTATGTTGAATAGTGATGTGTTGCTATGCATTGCATTATGTTGAATAGTGATGTGATGTGTTGCTATGCATTGCATTATGTTGAATAGTGATGTGTTGCTATGCATTGCGTTATGTTGAATAGTGTTGTGTTGCTATGCATTGCATTATGTTGAATAGTGTTGTGTTGCTATGCATTGCATTATGTTGAATAGTGTTGTGATGTGTTGCTATGCATTGCATTATGTTGAATAGTGTTGTGTTGCTATGCATTGCATTATGTTGAATAGTGTTGTGTTGCTATGCATTGCATTATGTTGAATAGTGTTGTGTTGCTATGCATTGCGTTATGTTGAATAGTGTTGTGTTGCTATGCATTGCATTATGTTGAATAGTGTTGTGTTGCTATGCATTGCATTATGTTGAATAGTGTTGTGATGTGTTGCTATGCATTGCATTATGTTGAATAGTGTTGTGTTGTGTTGCTATGCATTGCATTATGTTGAATAGTGTTGTGTTGCTATGCATTGCATTATGTTGAATAGTGTTGTGTTGCTATGCATTGCATTATGTTGAATAGTGTTGTGTTGCTATGCATTGCATTATGTTGAATAGTGTTGTGTTGTGTTGCTATGCATTGCATTATGTTGAATAGTGTTGTGTTGCTATGCATTGCATTATGTTGAATAGTGTTGTGTTGTGTTGCTATGCATTGCATTATGTTGAATAGTGTTGTGTTGCTATGCATTGCATTATGTTGAATAGTGTTGTGTTGTGTTGCTATGCATTGCATTATGTTGAATAGTGTTGTGTTGCTATGCATTGCATTATGTTGAATAATGTTGTGTTGCTATGCGCTGCGTTATGTTGAATAGTGTTGTGTTGCTATGCATTGCATTATGTTGAATAGTGTTGTGTTGCTATGCATTGCATTATGTTGAATAGTGATGTGTTGCTATGCATTGCGTTATGTTGAATAGTGTTGTGTTGCTATGCATTGCATTATGTTGAATAGTGTTGTGTTGCTATGCATTGCATTATGTTGAATAGTGTTGTGTTGCTATGCATTGCGTTATGTTGAATAGTGTTGTGTTGTGTAGCTATGCATTGCATTATGTTGAATAGTGTTGTGTTGCTATGCATTGCGTTATGTTGAATAGTGTTGTGTTGCTATGCATTGCGTTATGTTGAATAGTGTTGTGTTGCTATGCATTGCATTATGTTGAATAGTGTTGTGTTGCTATGCATTGCATTATGTTGAATAGTGATGTGTTGCTATGCATTGCGTTATGTTGAATAGTGTTGTGTTGCTATGCATTGCATTATGTTGAATAGTGTTGTGTTGCTATGCATTGCATTATGTTGAATAGTGTTGTGTTGTGTTGCTATGCATTGCGTTATGTTGAATAGTGTTGTGTTGCTATGCATTGCGTTATGTTGAATAGCGTTGTGTTGCTATGCATTGCATTATGTTGAATAGTGTTGTGTTGCTATGCATTGCATTATGTTGAATAGTGATGTGTTGCTATGCATTGCGTTATGTTGAATAGTGTTGTGTTGCTATGCATTGCATTATGTTGAATAGTGTTGTGTTGCTATGCATTGCATTATGTTGAATAGTGTTGTGTTGCTATGCATTGCATTATGTTGAATAGTTTTGTGTTGCTATGCATTGCGTTATGTTGAATAGTGTTGTGTTGCTATGCATTGCATTATGTTGAATAGTGTTGTGTTGCTATGCATTGCATTATGTTGAATAGTGTTGTGTTGCTATGCATTGCATTATGTTGAATAGTGTTGTGTTGCTATGCATTGCGTTATGTTGAATAGTGTTGTGTTGCTATGCATTGCATTATGTTGAATAGTGTTGTGTTGCTATGCATTGCATTATGTTGAATAGTGTTGTGTTGCTATGCATTGTATTATGTTGAATAGTGTTGTGTTGCTATGCATTGCATTATGTTGAATAGTGTTGTGTTGCTATGCATTGTATTATGTTGAATAGTGTTGTGTTGCTATGCATTGCATTATGTTGAATAGTGTTGTGATGTGTTGCTATGCATTGCATTATGTTGAATAGTGTTGTGATGTGTTGCTATGCATTGCATTATGTTGAATAGTGTTGTGTTGCTATGCATTGCATTATGTTGAATAGTGTTGTGTTGCTATGCATTGCATTATGTTGAATAGTGTTGTGTTGTGTTGCTATGCATTGCGTTATGTTGAATAGTGTTGTGTTGCTATGCATTGTATTATGTTGAATAGTGTTGTGATGTGTTGCTATGCATTGCGTTATGTTGAATAGTGTTGTGTTGCTATGCATTGTATTATGTTGAATAGTGTTTTGTTGCTATGCATTGCATTATGTTGAATAGTGTTGTGTTGCTATGCATTGTATTATGTTGAATAGTGTTGTGTTGCTATGCATTGCATTATGTTGAATAGTGTTGTGTTGCTATGCATTGCATTATGTTGAATAGTGTTGTGTTGCTATGCATTGTATTATGTTGAATAGTGTTGTGTTGCTATGCATTGCATTATGTTGAATAGTGTTGTGTTGCTATGCATTGTATTATGTTGAATAGTGTTGTGTTGCTATGCATTGCATTATGTTGAATAGTGTTGTGTTGCTATGCATTGCATTGTGTTGAATAGTGTTGTGTTGCTATGCATTGCATTATGTTGAATAGTGTTGTGTTGCTATGCATTGTATTATGTTGAATAGTGTTGTGTTGCTATGCATTGCATTATGTTGAATAGTGTTGTGTTGCTATGCATTGTATTATGTTGAATAGTGTTGTGTTGCTATGCATTGCATTATGTTGAATAGTGTTGTGTTGCTATGCATTGTATTATGTTGAATAGTGTTGTGTTGCTATGCATTGCATTATGTTGAATAGTGTTGTGATGTGTTGCTATGCATTGCGTTATGTTGAATAGTGTTGTTTTGTGTTGCTATGCATTGTATTATGTTGAATAGTGTTGTGTTGCTATGCATTGTATTATGTTGAATAGTGTTGTGTTGCTATGCATTGCATTATGTTGAATAGTGTTGTGTTGCTATGCGTTGTATTATGTTGAATAGTGTTGTGATGTGTTGCTATGCATTGCGTTATGTTGAATAGTGTTGTGTTGCTATGCATTGCATTATGTTGAATAGTGTTGTGTTGCTATGCATTGCATTATGTTGAATAGTGTTGTGTTGCTATGCATTGCATTATGTTGAATAGTGTTGTGTTGCTATGCATTGCATTATGTTGAATAGTGTTGTGTTGCTATGCATTGCATTATGTTGAATAGTGTTGTGTTGCTATGCATTGTATTATGTTGAATAGTGTTGTGATGTGTTGCTATGCATTGCGTTATGTTGAATAGTGTTGTGTTGCTATGCATTGTGTTATGTTGAATGGTGTTGTGTTGCTATGCATTATGTTGAATAGTGTTGTGTTGCTATGCATTGTATTATGTTGAATAGTGTTGTGTTGCTATGCATTGCATTATGTTGAATGGTGTTGTGTTGCTATGCATTATGTTGAATAGTGTTGTGTTGCTATGCATTGTATTATGTTGAATAGTGTTGTGTTGCTATGCATTGCATTATGTTGAATAGTGTTGTGTTGCTATGCATTGCATTATGTTGAATAGTGTTGTGTTGCTATGCGCTGCGTTATGTTGAATAGTGTTGTGTTGTGTAGCTATGCATTGCATTATGTTGAATAGTGTTGATTTTGCTGCACTGTCAAGTGTCAGTGTGCAGCGGTGAGGACGAAGTAAAATAACGTACTTTACTCGAAAAGAAACAACCATAAATTCCACGCAGGGAAAACACACCATGACACAGCAGTCTTACACTCAACAAGGAAACAAACACGCACAAAACATAATGAGAACCAGAGGGTTAAATAGGGAAATAATAATAACGTAGTGGGAATCAGGTGTGTACAATCAAGACAAAACAAATGGAAAAATAAACGTGGATCGGTGGCAGCTAGAAAGCCGGTGACGACGACCGCTGAACGCCCCCCGAACAAGGAGAGGCAACAACTTCGGCGGAAGTCATGACATGCACTGTGTTTTTAAAGCCCACGACAACAGGATTAAATTTGAAAACCAATCCAGTAAATTGCTAAACGGGAATCAACAAAATTAACAAATAGGTGTTTATGTAAGTAAACGTATAAACTGAAAATACTTAGAGAAACAAGAGGAAATGACCAAAACGACAAACAAAATTACTTCAAAATGACGCAAGAGTTCAGTTGGAAAGCCAGTACATGTTACTTACTCTATCCTCTGGTAGAAAGAAAACACATCTTTTCTACATCAACACAAACAGTTTTCTCTCTCTCAAATTCAACACATGCCCCTAGCTTTCAGACAATATCCTCACTCAGCTCTCACTCACTACTGAAAAAACGCTAGTTGCATCTTGGAGCAATTTTGTTACGGTTAGGCCTGGGATTCCCTTGCCACAGACAAATCCAATTTGCAGCTCCCAGCTCCTAGCTCCCAGCTCCCAGCTCCCAGCTCCCCCAGGTCCCAGCTCCCAGCTCCTAGCTTACAGCTCCTAGCTCCCAGCTCCCCCAGCTCCCAGCTCCAGGCTCCCAGCTCCTAGCTCCTAGCTCCCAGCTTCCCCAGGTCCCAGCTCCTAGCTCCCAGCTCCCCCAGCTCCTTGTTCCCAGCTCCCTGCTCCCAGCTCCCTGCTCCCAGCTCCCAGCTCATAGCTCCTAGCTCCCAGCTCCCAGCTCCCAGCTCCTAGCTCCTAGCTCCCAGCTTCCCCAGCTCCCAGCTCCTAGCTCCCAGCTCCCCCAGCTCTCAGATACCAGCTCCTAGCTCCCAGCTCCCAGCTCCCAGCTCCCAGCTCCCCCAGGTCCCAGCTCCCAGCTCCTAGCTTACAGCTCCTAGCTCCCAGCTCCCCCAGCTCCTAGCTCCCAGCTCCCCAAGCTCCCAGCTCCAGGCTCCCAGCTCCTAGCTCCTAGCTCCCAGCTTCCCCAGGTCCCAGCTCCTAGCTCCCAGCTCCCCCAGCTCCTCGCTCCCAGCTCCCTGCTCCCAGCTCCCTGCTCCCAGCTCCCAGCTCATAGCTCCTAGCTCCCAGCTCCCAGCTCCTAGCTCCTAGCTCCCAGCTTCCCCAGCTCCCAGCTCCTAGCTCCCAGCTCCCCCAGCTCTCAGCTACTAGCTCCTAGCTCCCAGCTACCAGCTCATAGCTCCCAGCTCCCCCAGCTCCCCCAGCTCCCAGCTCCTAGCTCCCAGCTCCCCCAGGACCCAGCTCCCAGCTACCCCAGCTCAAAGCTCCTAGCTCCCCCAGGTCCCAGCTCCCAGATCCTAGCTCCCAGCTCCCAGCTCCCAGCTCCTAGCTCCTAGCTCCTAGCTCCCTGCTCCCCCAGTTCCCAGCTCCCAGCTCCCAGCTCCTAGCTCCTAACATCCAGCTCCCCCAGGGCCCAGCTCCCAGCTCCTAGCTCCTAGCTCCCAGCTCCCCCAGCTCCCAGCTCCTAGCTCCCAGCTCCCTCAGGTCCCAGTTCCTAGCTCCCAGCCCTCCCAGCTCCCCCAGCTCCCAGCCCCCCCCCCCCCCCCAGCTCCCAGCTCCTAGCTCCCAGCTCCTAGTTCCCAGGTCCCAGCCCCCAGCTCCCAGCTCCTAGCTCCCAGCTCCCCCAGGTCCCAACTCCTAGCTCCCAGCTCCCCCAGCTCCTAGCTCCCAGCTCCCCCAGCTCCCAGCTCCAAGCTCCTAGCTCCCAGCTCGCCCAGTGCCCAGCTCCCAGCCCCCCCAGCTCCCAGCTCCCGCTCCCAGCTCCTAGCTCCTAGCTACTCCAGGTCCCAGCTCCCAGCTCCCAGATCCTAGCTCCCAGCTCCCAGCTCCTAGCTCCCCCAGTTCCCAGCTCCCAGCTCCTAGCTCCTAGCTTCCAGCTCTCCCAGGGCCCATCTCCCAGCACCTAGCTCGTAGCTCCCAAGCTACCCCAGCTCCCAGCTCCTAGCTCCTAGCTCCCAGCTCTCCCATGTCCCGGCTCCTAGCTCCCAGCTCCCCCAGCTCCTAGCTCCCAGCTCCCCCAGGTCCCAGCTCCCAGCTCCTAGCTCCCAGCTCGCCCAGTGCCCAGCTCCCAGCCCCTCCAGCTCCCAGCTCCCGCTCCCAGCTCCTAGCTCCTAGCTACTCCAGGTCCCAGCTCCCAGCTCCCAGATCCTAGCTCCCAGCTCCCAGCTCCTAGCTCCCCCAGTTCCCAGCTCCCAGCTCCCAGCTCCTAGCTCCTACCTTCCAGCTCCCCCAGGGCCCATCTCCCAGCACCTAGCTCATAGCCCCAGCTCCCAGCTCCTAGCTCCTAGCTCCTAGCTCCCAGCTCCCCCAGGTCCCAGCTCCCAGCTCCCAGCTCCTAGCTCCTAACTTCCAGCTCCCCCAGGGCCCAGCTCCCAGCACCTAGCTCCTAGCTCCCAGCTCCCCCAGCTCCCAGCTCCTAGCTCCTAGCTCCCAGATCCCTCAGGTCCCAGTTCCTAGCTCCCAGCTATCCCAGCTCCACCCAGCTACCCCAGCTCCCCCAGCTCCCAGCCCCACTCCCCAGCTCCCAACTCGCAGCTCCTAGTTCCTAGCTCCCAGCTCCCCCAGGTCCCAGACCCCAGCTCCCAGCTCCTAGCTCCCAGCTCCCTGCTCCCAGCTCCTAGCTCCCAGCTCCCCAAGCTCCTAGCTCCCAGCTCCCCCAGGTCCCAGCCCCCAGCTCCCAACTCCTAGCTCCCAGCTCCCCCAGGTCCCAGCTCCCAGCTCCCAGCTCCTAGCTCCCAGCTCCCCCAGGTCCCAGCTCCCCCAGGTCCCAGCTCCTAGCTCCCAGCTCCCCAAGCTCCTAGCTCTCAGCTCCCCCAGGTCCCAGCTCCTAGCTCCCAGCTCCCAGCTCCTAGCTCCTAGCTCCCAGCACCCCAGGTCCATGCTCCCATCTCCCAGCTTCCCACCTCCCAGCTCCCAGCTCCCAGCTCCCAGCTCCTAGCTCCTAGCTCCCAGCTCCCCCAGGTCCCAGCTCCCAGCTCCTAGCTCCCAGCTCCCCCAGCTCCCAGCCCCCCCCCCCCCCAGCTCCCAGCTCCTAGCTCCCAGCTCCTAGTTCCTAGCTCTCAGCTCCCCCAGGTCCCAGCTCCCAGCTCCTAGCTCCCAGCTCCCCTAGCTCCCAGCTCCCCCAGCTCCCAGCTCCCAGCTCCCAGCTCCTAGCTCCCAGCCCCCTCCAGCTCCCAGCTCCTAGCTCCCAGGTCCTAGTTCCTAGCTCCCAGGTCCCAGCTCCCCGCCCCCCCAGGTCCCAGATCCCAGCTCCTAGCTCCCAGCTCCCCCAGGTTCCAGCTCCGAGCTCCTAGCTCCTAGCTCCCAGCTCCCCCAGGTCCCAGCTCCCGCTCCTAGCTCCAAGCTCCCCCAGGTCCTAGATCCCAGCTCCTAGCTCCCAGCTCCCGGCTCCCGGCTCCCTGCCACCACCACATGCCGTCTCTGTCTCTGGCTGGGGAGGCTGTGGCTCTGGGCCAGGTCCAATCCCCGAAAGGACATCAGACCCCATCTGCAGTTCCATCTCTAACACACACACACACACACACACACACACACACACACACACACTGGATGACTGTGGCCTTGACCCAAGCCACTGGGTGCCAAGCTCCAAGACGTTTGACTGAAACACACCACACTTGAGAACATTAGCGCCTTCCACCCATTTAAACAATACGCTGACCCAGAGAGCCGCTTCCCTTTGAGCCGTGGCCAAGACATCTGAATCCACTCTGTCCAAATGAGGGCTTATTTATCAAAGCATGCCTCTCATTTGCCCTGTCCCAAGCATCACCCGTGCCACTGCCGATGTGCGTGTGTGAAGGGAGGGGGGGTTATTGTTCGTGTCTGTACGCGTGTGTGCAGGGAGGGGGCAGGGTTATTGTTTGTGTCTGTACGCGTATGTGAAGGGAGGGGGGGGGGGGGGGGGGGGGTTATTGTTCGTGTCTGTATGCGTGTGTGAAGGGAAGGGGGGGGGTTATTGTTTGTGTCTGTACGCGTGTGTGAAGGGAGGGGGGGGGGGGTTATTGTTTGTGTCTGTACGCGTGTGTGAAGGGAGGGGGGGGAGGGGGGGGTTTGTTCGTGTCTGAATGCGTGTGTGAACGGAGGGGGGGGGGTTGTTGTTCGTGTCTGAATGCGTGTGTGAAATGAGGGGGGGGGGGGGGGGGGGGGGGTTGTTGTTCGTGTCTGTACACGTGTGTGAAGGGAGGGGGGGTTATTGCCCAGGAAGGTGTGTGTTCTCCTCATTTGGTGACTCAGAAGTGCCCAGGAAGGTGTGTGTTCTCCTCATTTGGTGACTCAGAAGTGCCCAGGAAGGTGTGTGTTCTCCTCATTTGGTGACTCAGAAGTGCCCAGGAAGGGGTGTGTTCTGCTCATTTGGTGACTCAGAAGTGCCCAGGAAGGTGTGTGTTCTGCTCATTTGGTGACTCAGAAGTGCCCAGGAAGGTGTGTGTTCTGCTCATTTGGTGACTCAGAAGTTCCCAGGAAGGTGTGTGTTCTGCTCATTTGGTGACTCAGAAGTGCCCAGGAAGGTGTGTGTTGTCTTTAAGCACTTGTTAGACTTTACGACCATTTAAAGACAATATTTGATGACCTAAGGATGTCTAGGATGTGGTGATCAAACCAGGACACAGGCAGTCCCATAGCCCCAGTCCCATAGCCCCAGTCCCATAACCCCAGTTCCATAGCCCCAGTCCCATAGCCCCAGTCCCATAGCCCCAGTTCCATAGCCCCAGTCCCATAGCCCCAGTCCCATAGCCCCAGTTCCACAGCCCCAGTTCCAAAGCCCCAGTCCCATAGCCCCAGTCCCATAGCCCCAGTTCCATAGCCCGAGTCCCATAGCCCCAGTTCCATAGCCCCAGTTCCATAGCCCTAGTCCCATAGCCCCAGTCCCATAGCCCCAGTCCCATAGCCCCAGTCCCATAGCCCCAGTCCCATAGCCCATCAACTAACCTACAGCAGAGGGAGTAATATGCGTCAGCCATAGAATCTGTTCCCAACCAATCCTCTCTCTCCTCTCTCTCTCCTCTCCTCTCTCTCCTCTCTCTCCTCTCTCTCCTCTCTCCTCTCTCGCCTCTCTCCTCTCCTCTCCTCTCCTCTCTCTCCTCTCCTCTCCTCCCCTCTCCTCTCCTCTCCTCTCCTCTCCTCTCCTCTCCTCTCCTCTCCTCTCCTCTCCTCTCCTCTCCTCTCCTCTCTCCCTCCACTCTCTCCTCTCTCCTCTCTTGCCTCTCTCCTCTCTCTCCTCTCCTCTCTCCTCTCTCTCCTCTCCTCTCTCCACTCTCTCATCTCTCTCATCTCTCCTCTCCTCTCTCCACTCTCTCCTTTCTCTCCTCTCTCCTCTTCTCTCCTCTATCCACTCTCTCCTCTCTCCTCTCCTCTCTCTCCTCTCTCCTCTCTCTCCTCTCTCCTCTCTCTCTTCTCTCTCCTCACTCTCTCCACTCTCTCCTCTCTCTCCTCTTTCCTCTCTCTCCTCTTTCCTCTCTCCACTCTCTCCACTCTGACAAGTCTTCACAAAATCTGAGATGAGTCTGCATTTAAATGGCTTAGTTGAGACCCCTCATTTATCCATTAGGATCCTCACTGATCCTCAGTCCTGATTGGGACTGTGTATCCACAATCACTCTGCCTCAGGGTGATCCAGACAGAATGTTACAACGTACAGTGGTTCAGTATTAGAATATGTGAATGAATTAATCGCATTTGAGCATAGTTTGTTCAGATCACTTTAGAAAGAGAGAGAGAGAGAGAGAGAGAGAGAGAGAGAGATCACCCAGCACTCTGCTTCTTCAGCACAGTGGTGTCTGATGTGGTCTGGCAGCTAGTTCACACACCCAAATCAGATCCACACATTGCATTCATATATCACTGGATGTAGGGAGGGATGGAGAAATGGAGGGAGGGATGGAGGAAGGAGAGAAGAAAGGGAAGAGCTTGTCTTTTGTGTGTTTACTCACAGGGAGGCAGTGCCAGAAATTTCAGACCACATAAGCTCTCCACTTCTGTCATATCGTAGTGCTGACCCAGTCACATGGTAATGATTGATGAGAGACATGATGAACTAAAATAAACCAATCACAGTCACTCACACAGATGAAGGAGATGACCTTCTCTTAAATGGCTGGAGTTGTTTCAGACCCCCCCCCCCCTTGTTCTCTCTCTCTCTTTCACACTCTCTCTCTCTACCCCCACCTATTTCTCTCTCTCTCTCTCTCTCTCTCTCTCTCTCTCTCTCTCTCTCTCTCTCTCTCTCTCTCTCTCTCTCTCTCTCTCTCTCTCTCTCTCTCTCTCTGTCTCTCTCTCTCTGTGTCTGTACATGCAGCATGTAAAGTGTTGGTCCCATGTTTCATGAGCTGAAATAAAAGATCCCAGAAATGTTCCATACGCACAAAAAGCTTATTTCTCTCAAATCTGGGCACGCCAGGCCAGGACTTCCACAGCCACCTTTTTCACCTGTGGGATCGTCTGAGACCAGCCACCCAGACAACTGAAGAAACTGTGGGTTTGCACAACCCAATAATTTCTGCACCAACTGTCAGAAACCGTCTCAGGGAAGCTCATCTGCTCGTCATCCTCACCAGGGTCTTGACCTGAATACAGTCCGGCGTCGTAACTGAGTTCAGTGGGTAAATGCTCCCCTTCGATGTCTCAAGGGTCTGTACACAATTCCTGGAAGCTGAAAATCTCCCAGTTCTTCCATGGTCTGCAAACTCACCAGACATGTCACCCATTGAGAATGTTTGGAACATTCTGGATGTACATGTTCCAGTTCCCAGCCAATATCCAGCAACTTCACACAGCCATTGAAGAAGAGTGGGACAACATTCCACAGGCCACAATCAACAGCCTGAACAACTCTATGCAAGGAGATGTGTCGCTCTGCATGAGACACATGGTGGTCATGGTTTTCTGATCCAAGCCCCCTACCTTTTTGAAAGGTATCTGTGACCAACAGATACATATTTGTATTCCCAGCCAGGTGAAATCTATAGATTAGGGCCTAATCAATTTATTTTAATTATCAGATTTCCTGACATGAACTGTAACTCAGGACAATCTTTGAAAATTGTCACTTGTTGCATTTCTATTGTTGTTCAGTGTATTTAAGGACCGTGGCTTCTCTAACGTAGAGGGATTCTTTGTGAAAGGCTTGGACAAATTATTTTACCATTGAGAATGCTCTTATCAAAGTTTCGGTGATCAGTTCTGTATCAATTGTGTAGTTAACCTTTCAAATATTTGATGAACTGATGACGAAGTAATCTGATGACTAAGTAATCTAATGACGAGCATCAGCAGTCACACAGTGTTTCTCTATCTCTCTCTCTCTCTCTCTATCTCTCTCTCTCTCTCTCTGTTTCTCTGTCTCTCTCTCTCTCTCTCTCTCTCTCTCTCTCTCTCTCTCTCTCTCTCTCTCTCTCTCTCTCTCTGTCTCTCTCTCTCTCTCTCTCTCTCTCTCTCTCTGTCTCTCTCTCTGTCTCTCTCTCTCTCTCTCTCTCTCTCTCGCAATTCATGTCTTTGTTCACCTCTCTACAACACACAAGCTACAGCCCACTTGTTTGATCTGCTGGCTGATTAGGTGAATCCTATTACAAAAGGATTTCAACATCCCCATTGCAATAGTTTAATTGATAAATGCCCAAATCATTAGATATCGCTGCGTGTCCTTTGGAAGTCAATCTAATTTAAAAGCAGTAGCGTTTTAATCATTAAAAAAAAAGTGTTTATAGAGAGTGTTTTTCTTCAGAGGTACATGTATATAGTTCTAATTTAAGACTGTCTTAAGGATTTCCCAAATTGTATACTATCCCCCCCTGTAGTGCACTAGTTTTGACCAGAGCCCTATGGGAAGTGAAATACATAGGGAATAGGGTTCCATTTGGGATGTGCCCTAAATCATTAAAGTGTTAATAAACTGTTTTTTTTTCTCTCCATCAGAGGTAGATCTCATCTCAGAGCAGTCCAGTGTCTAATTGGTGAGATGTTGAAAAGCATCATTGCCTCCCCCGGAGAGAACGTTCCACATTCATACGGAAGATAATTGACTTTCAATTAAATCGTTCAAGTTTTTCCAAAGGTTTATTTAATTGAATGCATTATTTAAATGTAAATTGTCTGTGTGTGTGTGTGTGTGTGTGGGGGGGGGGGGTCTAAAGTAAGATGACGCCATTAGAAACCGTGATGACATAGGAGCAGTGTATGTGTTATTCTGTCTGGAAATATAGAACTGAAACAGAATCTGGAATCGAAAAAACAATGGACCCGAAAATAGACCAGTGAAGCTGGCACGAGATGAAATCAACAATACATTCAGCAAGAAAACAATATTACTCAGAGTAAAGAATTATTGTTTATATTTGAACATTTTAAATAAAAAATAAAAATGCGATTTAATATTTTGAAATAATAAAACGAAGTGTAAAGACATTATACTGTACATCCATTAGAATCTGATCACATATATAAACCTACATCGCAGCCATGTGATATGAAATGTAGGAACGTATGAAGTATGTTAAACAAATGTCATTAGGTTGGGATAGGAGAGGAGGAGGGCTACTGGCTGTTTGGTAATCAATATGAACATTGAATCTTTGGAATTAGACATCAATGTACATCATGTGGACTTGAATCACTCATGCTATTTTTGATTACATTTCTCATCTTTTTCAGTAGGCATCTTTGTGTAATTTACAATAGAATACATTTCCATGACTGACTTCCCGTCATCTACAACTTTGACCCAGCTTTCATGTGACATAACATCTACTGTAACTGTCATTTCTGTCTCCCTCTGACATTCTCTGCCTCTTTCTCCTCAGCTTCATGTCCTTCCCACGTCTCTCTCTCTTTCTGTCTCAATCTCCCCCCACATCTCTTTCCCTCTCCCTCTCTCCCCCCCACCGTTCCCTCTCCCCACCTCTCTCTCTCTCCCCCCACCTCTCTCTCACTCTCCCCACCTCCCTCTCACTCTCCCCACCTCTCTCTCTCTCCCTCTCTCCCCACCTCTCTCTCTCCCACCCTCTCTCTCTCTCTCTCTCTCTCTCTCTCTCTCTCTCTCCACATCTCTCTCTCCCCCACCTCTCTCCCCACCTCTCTCTCTCCGCAACCTCTCTCCCTCTCTCTCTCTCCCCCACCTCTCTCTCCCCGACATCTCTCTTTCTCTCTCTCTCTATCTCTCCCCACCGCTCTCTCTCTCCCCCCACCTCTTTCTCTCTCTCTCTCTCTACACCTCTCTCTCACTCTCCCCCCCCTCTCTCTCTCTCTACCAGGTGTCACACCCACTCTGCGGCCTCTCAGCAGCAGCAGCAGCATAGCACAGTGAGATAAGGGCCGTACGTACAGACTTGCTCACTTCCTTTGTGAGGTTAGGGCCTCGGCAGCAATGACAGCAGTGTGTGTTTGTGTGGGCGCGTGAGTGTGTGTGTGTGACCACAGTCGCTCGTCCTCCTCGTCTTTATGCCAACAGAGCCTGTGGTCGGGCCTCGCCAGTGCAGGTGTGTGAGAGAGTGTGTGACGATGTGTGAGACCTGAGAAACTGCGAGGCGCTCTGGTCTCATGGTCCTTTTGATAAGGCTCTAGATGAGGTCATAGGGGGTGAGGTGGGGATCCGTGGGTTACAGTTGAGATGGCGGTTTAGGCTACATCTGATCTCATTCAAACAGACGCTCAACCTGACCTGCTTTCGCTCAATAATATCTGAGAAATCAAATTCAATTGAGGGTTTAGGGGGTTTTGCCTCAATTTCATAATCACAGACGTTATATGTACGGACCTTAATCTCCTCGTGTTTTAATGTGAAACACTGTGGAAGGTCCCAATGTAGATTTGAAATCACACTCACATGCAGTTAAACTGAAGAAATAAAGTTGAAACTGAAGAATGGACAGCAATGCCCTCTCATGGCTGTATGGTAACGGCCTGTTTCTACCTATTCTCATTCTGATTGGCCAAACTGGACTGTTTCAACCTGTTCTCATTCTGATTGGCCAAACTGGACTGTTTCAACCTGTTCTCATTCTGATTGGCCAAACTGGACTTTTTCAACCTGTTCTCATTCTGATTGGCCAAACTGGACTGTTTCAACCTGTTCTCATTCTGATTGGCCAAACTGGACTGTTTCAACCTGTTCTCATTCTGATTGGCCAAACTGAACTTTTTCAACCTGTTCTCATTCTGATTGGCCAAACTGGACTGTTTCAACCTGTTCTCATTCTGATTGGCCAAACTGGACTGTTTCAACCTGTTCTCATTCTGATTGCCCAAACTGGACTGTTTCAACCTGTTCTCATTCTGATTGGCCAAACTGGACTGTTTCAACCTGTTCTCATTCTGATTGGCCAAACTGGACTGTTTCAACCTGTTCTCATTCTGATTGGCCAAACTGGACTGTTTCAACCTGTTCTCATTCTGATTGGCCAAACTGAACTTTTTCAACCTGTTCTCATTCTGATTGGCCAAACTGGAAATGAAACAGAAAGCAGAGATATGTGGTGAAGGCAGGATATTGTCTATATGTTGAACAAGGCCGAGCATCATTTTATTTTTGATGCAAGTTAAGGCACTCAGATTCTATAGTAGAAAAGTATTTGACACAACCCTGTGCTGTTTCTTCAGTACCAACTGTTCCAGTTGTGTATCCTCACTGGTGAGGACAGTAACACGTACATGTTTTACAGGGATGTTTCTGTTTAAACTTGTTTTTGATTGTTACATGTAAGTATATTTGATACCGATTCCTCTATTACAGTGGTACATATTGTTTCTAGTTTATTTCTAGATTCCAGCCACAATGGACTCTATACACACTGTCCCCATTAAATAACAGTTTTCTCTCACTGTCTTTCTCTGTCCCTCTCCCTCTCTCTTTCTCTGTCCTCTCTATATCTGTCTCTGTCTCTCCTCTCTCTCTCTCTCCCTCTCTTTCTCTCCCCCCCTCTCTCTCTCTCTCTCTCTGTCTTTCTCTCCCCCCTCTCTCTCTCTCTCTCTGTCTTTCTCTCCGTCTCTCTCTCCTCTCTTGCCCCTCTTTCTCTCTTGCTCTCTGTCTTTCTCGCCTCTCTCTTTCTCTCCTCTCAATTCAATTCAATTCAAGGGCTTTATTGGCATGGGAAACATGTGTTAACATTGCCAAAGCAAGTGAGGTAGATAATATATAAAGTGAATATATAAAGTGAAATAAACAATACAAATTAACAGTAAACATTACACATACAGAAGTTTCAAAACAATAAAGACATTACAAATGTCATATATATATATATATATATATATATATATATATATATATACAGTGTTTTAACAATGTACAAATGGTTAAAGGACACAAGATAAAATAAATATGCATAAATATGGGTTGTATTTACAATGGTGTTTGTTCTTCACTGGTTGCCCTTTTCTCGTGGCAACAGGTCACAAATCTTGTTGCTGTGATGGCACACTGTGGAATTTCACCCAGAAGATATGGGAGTTTATCAAAATTGGATTTGTTTTTGAATTCTTTGTGGATCTGTGTAATCTGAGGGAAATATGTCTCTCTAATATGGTCATACATTGGGCAGGAGGTTAGGAAGTGCAGCTCAGTTTCCACCTCATTTTGTGGGCAGTGAGCACATAGCCTGTCTTCTCTTGAGAGCCATGTCTGCCTACGGCGGCCTTTCTCAATAGCAAGGCTATGCTCACTGAGTCACTCTCTCTTTCTCTCCTCTCTCTCTCTCCTCTCTCTCCTATCTCTCTCTCCTCTCTGTCTCTCTCTCCTCTCTCTCCCTCTTGCCCCTCTTTCTCTCTCTCTCGCTCTCTCTCTCTTGCTCTCTGTCTTTCCTCTCTCTCTCTCTCCCCTCTCTCTCCTATCTCTATCCTCTCTGTCTCTCTCTCCTCTCTGTCTCTCTCTCCCCTCTCTCTCTCTCTCTCCTCTCTGTCTCTCTCTCCGTCTCTCTCTCCTCTCTCTTCCTCTCTTGCCCCTTTTCCTCTCTCTCTCTCTCTCTCTCTCTCTCCTCTCTGTCTCTCTCTCTCCTCTCTCTCTCCTCTCTCTCCTTCTCTGTCTCTCTCTCCTCTCTGTCTCTCTCTCCTCTCTCTCTCTCTCTCTCTCCTCTCTGTCTCTCTCTCCGTCTCTCTCTCCTATCTCTCCTTCTCCTCTCTCTCTCCTCTCTCTCTCTCTCTCTCTTCTCTGTCTCCCTCTCCTCTCTCTCCCTCTTTTGCCCCTCTTCCTCTCTCTCTCTCTCTCCTCTCTGTCTCTCTTTCTCTCTGTCTCTCTCTCTCTGTCTCTCTATCTCTCTCTGTCTCTCTCTCTCTGTCTCTCTCTCTCTCCACTCTGTCTCCTCTCTCTCCCTCTCCGTCTCTCTCTACTCTCTGTCTCTCTCTCCTCTCTCTCTCTCTCCCTCCTCTCTGTCTCTCTCTCTGTCTCTCTCCTCTTTGTCTCTCTCTCCGTCTCTCTCTCCTCTCTCTCTTGCTCTCTGTCTTTCTCTCCTCTCTCTCCTCTCCATCTCTCTCTCCGTCTCTCTCTCTCCTCTCTCCTCTCTCTCCCTCTCTTGCCCCTCTTCCTCTCTCTCCCTCAATCTGACACGTCTTCCTACCACTCTTATAATAAGCATATCATTTCAACTCCCTGGATAGAGATGCAAATCGTCAGGAGAGTAGGGAGGAATAGAATAGGGAAGGAGGGGGAAGTGGAAGGAAGGAGGAGAGAAGTGGAGGGGAGGAATCCCAGAGACTTCTGTCACTTTATGAAAAATAGCTTCCACTTTGGACGGAACTTCACAAGCCACAATCAAGCGGTGCCAAGATGTGGCAAATCAAGTCAGCATCTATTAATAATATTTATGGGGGTTGCGGGAGGAGCCGTGTGCGTGTGCGTGCGTGTAGGTGTGTGTGTATGCCCTCCCGTTGTCACAGGGCCCATGATGAAGCTCTACCTTTATCTCAGTTCTGTCACCGTTATAAACAATTCACACACAAATCTGAATAAAGATCCTCCCCACTCCCCACTCTCTCTCTCCCTCTCTCTCTCCCTCATCATCTAGATGGGAGGAATGTAATCTAGTAGAACCCGGGCTCCCTCTCTCTATTTTTCTCTTTTTCTTGATCTGTCTTTCAAAGATATGTAAATGACTTGGAGATGGGCGCTACGGTGAGTGCGTAGGAGGAGTAGTGTTAAAGTCAAAGCCCAGGCCTGTGAACCCTGCCCACACACATTCACACACGCACTCTCTCACACGACCACACACACACACCTGCCCGCCACATGCCTCTCCTTGGCCAGAGGTTCTGGGATTTGACCTGGTCACAGGCAATAAGGTCAATTTGAGGATGAGGGTGGTTAGCACATAGAAATACAATCTGCCAGTCCACCCATTATACCATCATTAACTTTGAATTGGGAGGTCCGTTCTACAGATTCTATTTCTATGATTTATCATATGTCATTATATTCCATGGCACTTCCAGGTCCAGCTGTTAAGATCCTAAAAGTTTCCCCAGAAGGGAAACATGTAAAAAAAGATCTACATGAGATGTCACTCTGTGGGCCTGTGGTGATCTCTGTGGGACGATGATGCTGATGATCAATCTAACGGAAGATTAATTATCTGGAGATGGTGGCCGATGTGATGTGACCTCCAGAGAACGACAAAAGATGTGACCTAGAGAGAGAGAGAGAGAGAGAGAGAGAGAGAGAGAGAGAGAGAGAGATAGAGAGAGAGAGAGAGAGGACAGAGGGAGAGAGATCACCCCTGGTTAAGACCAGTCAGTATCAACCTGGTTAAGGCCAGTCAGTATCACCCTGGTTAAGGCCAGTCAGTATCACCCTGGTTCAGGCCAGTCAGCATCATGTCTGGTTAAGGCCAATCGGTATCACCCTGGTTAAGGCCAGTCAGTATCACCCTGGTTAAGCACAGTGAGTATCTCCCTGGTTAAGCACAGTGAGTATCTCCCTGTTTAAGGTCAGTCAGTATCCAGTACCACACTGGTACAACTTCCGGCGCCGACAGAGATGGCCGCCTCGCTTCGCGTTCCTAGGAAACTATGCAGTTTTTTGTTTTTTTACGTGTTATTTCTTACATTAGTACCCCAGCTCATCTTAGGTTTCATTACATACAGTCGAGAAGAACTACTGAATATAAGATCAGCATCAACTCACCATCAGTACTACCAAGAATATGTTTTTCGCGACGCGGATCCTGTGTTCTGCCTTACAAACAGGACAACTGAGTGGATTCCATGCAGCGACCCAAAAAAAAAAACAACTCCGAAAAAGAGGGAAACGAGGCGGTCTTCTGGTCAGACTCCGGAGACGGGCACATCGTGCACCACTCCCTAGCATTCTTCTTGCCAATGTCCAGTCTCTTGACAACAAGGTTGATGAAATCCGAGCAAGGGTAGCATTCCAGAGGGACATCAGAGACTGTAACGTTCTTTGCTTCACGGAAACGTGGCTCACTGGAGAGACTCTATCCGAAGCGGTGCAGCCAACGGGTTTCTCCACACATCGCGCAGACAGAAACAAACAACTTTCTGGTAAGAAGAGGGGCGGCGGCGTATGCCTTATGGCTAACGTGACATGGTGTGATGAAAGAAACATACAGGAACTCAAATCCTTCTGTTCACCTGATTTAGAATTCCTCACAATCAAATGTAGACCGCATTATCTACCAAGAGAATTCTCTTCGATTATAATCACAGCCGTATACATCCCCCCCCAAGCAGACACATCGATGGCTCTGAACAAACTTTATTTAACTCTTTGCAAACTGGAAACCATTCATCCGGAGGCTGCATTCATTGTAGCTGGGGATTTTAACAAGGCTAATCTGAAAACAAGACTCCCTAAATTTTATCAGCATATCGATTGCGCAACCAGGGGTGGAAAGACCTTGGATCATTGTTACTCTAACTTCCGCGACGCATATAAGGCCCTGCCCCGCCCCCCTTTCGGAAAAGCTGACCACGACTCCATTTTGTTGATCCCTGCCTACAGACAGAAACTAAAACAAGAGGCTCCCACGCTGAGGTCTGTCCAACGCTGGTCCGACCAAGCTGACTCCACACTCCAAGACTGCTTCCACCACGTGGACTGGGACATGTTTCGTATTGCGTCAGACAACAACATTGACGAATACGCTGATTCGGTGTGTGAGTTCATTAGAACGTGCGTTGAAGATGTCGTTCCCATAGCAACGATTAAAACATTCCCTAACCAGAAACCGTGGATTGATGGCAGCATTCGCGTGAAACTGAAAGCGCGAACCACTGCTTTTAATCAGGGGAAGGTGTCTGGTAACATGACCGAATACAAACAGTGCAGCTATTCCCTCCGCAAGGCTATCAAACAAGCTAAGCGTCAGTACAGAGACAAAGTAGAATCTCAATTCAACGGCTCAGACACAAGAGGCATGTGGCAGGGTCTACAGTCAATCACGGACTACAGGAAGAAATCCAGCCCAGTCACGGACCAGGATGTCCTGCTCCCAGGCAGACTAAACAACTTTTTTGCCCACTTTGAGGACAATACAGTGCCACTGACACGGCCGGCAACGAAAACATGCGGTCTCTCCTTCACTGCAGCCGAGGTGAGTAAGACATTTAAACGTGTTAACCCTCGCAAGGCTGCAGGCCCAGACGGCATCCCCAGCCGCGCCCTTAGAGCATGCGCAGACCAGCTGGCCGGTGTGTTTACGGACATATTCAATCAATCCCTATACCAGTCTGCTGTTCCCACATGCTTCAAGAGGGCCACCATTGTTCCTGTTCCCAAGAAAGCTAAGGTAACTGAGCTAAACGACTACCGCCCCGTAGCACTCACTTCCGTCATCATGAAGTGCTTTGAGAGACTAGTCAAGGACCATATCACCTCCACCCTACCTGACACCCTAGACCCACTCCAATTTGCTTACCGCCCAAATAGGTCCACAGACGATGCAATCTCAACCACACTGCACACCGCCCTAACCCATCTGGACAAGAGGAATACCTATGTGAGAATGCTGTTCATTGACTACAGCTCGGCATTCAACACCATAGTACCCTCCAAGCTCGTCATCAAGCTCGAGACCCTGGGTCTCGACCCCGCCCTGTGCAACTGGGTACTGGACTTCCTGACGGGCCGCCCCCAGGTGGTGAGGGTAGGCAACAACATCTCCTCCCCGCTGATCCTCAACACTGGGGCCCCACAAGGGTGCGTTCTGAGCCCTCTCCTGTACTCCCTGTTCACCCACGACTGCGTGGCCACGCACGCCTCCAACTCAATCATCAAGTTTGCGGACGACACAACAGTGGTAGGCTTGATTACCAACAACGACGAGACGGCCTACAGGGAGGAGGTGAGGGCCCTCGGAGTGTGGTGTCAGGAAAATAACCTCACACTCAACGTCAACAAAACTAAGGAGATGATTGTGGACTTCAGGAAACAGCAGAGGGAACACCCCCCTATCCACATCGATGGAACAGTAGTGGAGAGGGTAGCAAGTTTTAAGTTCCTCGGCATACACATCACAGACAAACTGAATTGGTCCACTCACACAGACAGCATTGTGAAGAAGGCGCAGCAGCGCCTCTTCAACCTCAGGAGGCTGAAGAAATTTGGCTTGTCACCAAAAGCACTCACAAACTTCTACAGATGCACAATCGAGAGCATCCTGGCGGGCTGTATCACCGCCTGGTACGGCAACTGCTCCGCCCTCAACCGTAAGGCTCTCCAGAGGGTGGTGAGGTCTGCACAACGCATCACCGGGGTCAAACTACCTGCCCTCCAGGACACCTACACCACCCGATGTCACAGGAAGGCCATAAAGATCATCAAGGACATCAACCACCCGAGCCACTGCCTGTTCACCCCGCTATCATCCAGAAGGCGAGGTCAGTACAGGTGCATCAAAGCTGGGACCGAGAGACTGAAAAACAGCTTCTATCTCAAGGCCATCAGACTGTTAAACAGCCACCACTAACATTGAGTGGCTGCTGCCAACACACTGACACTGACTCAACTCCAGCCACTTTAATAATGGGAATTGATGGGAAATGATGTAAATATATCACTAGCCACTTTAAACAATGCTACCTTATATAATGTTACTTACCCTACATTATTCATCTCATATGCATACGTATATACTGTACTCTATATCATCGACTGTATCCTTATGTAATACATGTATCACTAGCCACTTTAAACTATGCCACTTTGTTTACATACTCATCTCATTTGTACATACTGTACTCGATACCATCTACTGTATCTTGCCTATGCTGCTCTGTACCATCACTCATTCATATATCCTTATGTACATATTCTTTATCCCCTTACACTGTGTACAAGACAGTAGTTTTGGAATTGTTAGTTAGATTACTTGTTGGTTATTACTGCATTGTCGGAACTAGAAGCACAAGCATTTCGCTACACTCGCATTAACATCTGCTAACCATGTGTATGTGACAAATAAAATTTGATTTGATTTGATTTGATTTGATTTGATTTGATTGACAGAGCCTCGCTCCAGACCAGCAAGCATGGAAAATATGTATGGGCTTCAACCATACCCAGTACCCCCACCTATCTATATACCCCCACCTAGTACACCCACCTATCTATATACCCCCACCCAGTACCCCTACCTATCTATATTCCCCCACTCAGTACCCCACCTATCTATATACCCCCACCCAGTACACCCACCTATCTATATACCACCACCCAGTAGCCCTAACTGTCTATATACCCCCACCAAGAACACCCAGAACCACCAACTCCATTTATATAATTGTGGACTGACAGGGAGGGATTGGCCCTGCCACAACCTGAGAGACCTGGTGACCCTGACACAACCTGAGACCTGGTGACCCTGACACAACCTGAGACCTAGTGACCCTGACACAACCTGAGACCTAATGACCCTGACACAACCTGAGACCTGGTGTCCCTGACACAACCTGAGACCTGGTATCCCTGACACAACCTGAGACCCTGTGACCCTGACACAGCCTGACACCTGGTGACCCTGCCACAACCTGAGACCTGTTGTCCCTGACACAACCTGAGAGACCTGGTGACCCTGACACAACCTGAGACCTGGTGACCCTGACACAACCTGAGAGACCTGGTGACCCTGACACATCCTGAGACTGGTGACCCTGTCACAACCTGAGACCTGGTGTCCCTGACACAACCTGAGTCCTGGTGTCCCTGACACAACCTGAATCCTGGTGACCCTGACACAACCTGAGACCTGGTGACCCTGACACAGCCTGAGAGACCTGGTGTCCCTGACACAGCATGAGAGACCTGGCGACCATGACACAACTTGAAACCTGGTGAACCTGACACAACCTGAGACCTGGTGACCCTGCCACAACCTGAGACCTGGTGTCCCCGACAGAACCTTAGACCTGGTGTCCCAGACACAACCTGAATCCTGGTGACCCTGACACAACCTGAGAGACCTGGTGACCCTGACAAAACCTGAGACCTGGTTAACCTGACACAACCTGAGAGACCTAGTGACCCTGCCACAACTTGAGAGACCTGGTGACCCTGACACAACCTGAGACCTAGTGACCCTGACACAACCTGAGAGAACTAGTGACCCTGCCACAACCTGAGAGACCTGGTGACTCTGACACAACCTGAGAGACCTGGTGACCCTGACAAAACCTGAGACCTGGTTAACCTGACACAACCTGAGAGACCTAGTGACCCTGCCACAACCTGAGAGACCTGGTGACCCTGACACAACCTGAGACCTAGTGACCCTGACACAACCTGAGAGACCTAGTGACCCTGCCACAACCTGAGAGACCTGGTGACCCTGACACAACCTGAGAGACCTGGTGACCCTGACACAACCTGAGACCTGATGTCCCTGACACAACCTGAGACCTGGTGACCCTGACACAACCTGAGACCCTGAGAACCTGACACAGCCTGACACCTGGTGACCCTGACACAACCTGTTACCTGTTGTCCCTGACACAACCTGAGAGACCTAGTGACTCTGACACAACCTGAGAGACCTAATGACCCTGACACAACCTGATCGACCTATTGGCCCTGACACAACCTGAGAGACCTGGTGACCCTGACACAACCTGAGACCTGGTGTCCCTGACACAACCTGAGACCTGGTGACCCTGACACAGCCTGAGAGACCTGGTGACCCTGACACAACCTGAAACCTGGTGACCCAGACACAACCTGAGACCTGGTGACCCTGACAAAACCTGAGACCTGGTGACCCTGCCACAACCTGAGACCTGGTGTCCCCGACACAACCTGAGACCTGGTGTCCCTGACACAACCTGAAACCTGGTGACCCTGACACAACCTGAGAGACCTTGTGACCCTGCCACAACCTGAGACCTGGTTATCCTGACACATCCTGAGACCCTGTGACCCTGACAAAGCCTGACACCTGGTGACCCTGCCACAACCAGAGACCTGTTGTCCCTGACACAACCTGAGAAACCTTGTGACCCTGCCACAACCTGAGACCTGGTGTCCCTTACACAACCTGAGACCTGGTGACCCTTACACAACCTGAGACCTAGTGACCCTGACACAACCAGAGACCTAGTGACCCTGACACAACCTGAGAGACCTAGTGACCCTGACACAACCTGAGAGACCTGGTGACCCTGACACAACCTGAGACCTGGTGACCCTGACACAACCTGAGACCTAGTGCCCCTGACACATCCTGAGACCCTGTGACCCTGACACAGCCTGACACCTGGTGACCCTGCCACAACCTGAGACCTGTTGTCCCTGACACAACCTGAAACCTGGTGTCCCTGACACAACCTGAGACATGGTGACCCTGACACAACCTGAGACCTGGTGAACCTGACACAACCTGAGACCTGGTGAACCTGACACAACCTGAGACCTGGTTATCCTGACACATCCTGAGACCCTGTGACCCTGACAAAGCCTGACACCTGGTGACCCTGCCACAACCTGAGACCTGTTGTCCCTGACACAACCTGAGAAACCTTGTGACCCTGCCACAACCTGAGACCTGGTGTCCCTTACACAACCTGAGACCTGGTGACCCTTACACAACCTGAGACCTAGTGACCCTGACACAACCAGAGACCTAGTGACCCTGACACAACCTGAGAGACCTAGTGACCCTGACACAACCTGAGAGACCTGGTGACCCTGACACAACCTGAGACCTGGTGACACTGACACAACCTGAGACCTAGTGCCCCTGACACATCCTGAGACCCTGTGACCCTGACACAGCCTGACACCTGGTGACCCTGCCACAACCTGAGACCTGTTGTCCCTGACACAACCTGAAACCTGGTGTCCCTGACACAACCTGAGACATGGTGACCCTGACACAACCTGAGACCTGGTGAACCTGACACAACCTGAGACCTGGTGAACCTGACACAACCTGAGACCTGTTGTCCCTGACAACCTAAAACCTGGTGTCCCTGACACAACCTGAGACCTGGTGACCCTGACACAACCTGAGACCTGGTGAACCTGACACAACCTGAGACTTAGTGACCCTGACACAACCTGAAACCTGGTGACCCTGACACAACCTGAGACCTGGTGACCCTGCCACAACCTGAAACCTGGTGACCCTGACACAACCTGAGACCTGGTGACCCTGCCACAACTTGAGACCTGGTATCCCCGACACAACCTGAGACCTGGGGTCCCTGACACAACCTGAATCCTGGTGACCCTGACACAACCTGAGAGACCTGGTGACCCTGACAAACCTGAGACCTGGTGAACCTGACACAACCTGAGACCTGGTGACCCTGCCACAACCTGAGACCTGGTGACCTTGCAAACATACATGAGACCTGGTGTCCCCGACACAACCTGAGACCTGGTGTCCCTGACACAAGCTGAATCCTGGTGACCCTGACACAACCTGAGAGACCTGGTGACCCTGACAAAACCTGAGACCTGGTGAACCTGACACAATCTGAGACCTAGTGACCCTGACACAGCCTGAGAGACCTGGTGACCCTGACACAACCTGAGACCTAGTGCCCCTGACACATCCTGAGACCCTGAGACCCTTACACAGCCTGACACCTGGTGACCCTGACACAACCTGAGACCTGTTGTCCCTGACACAACCTGAAACCTGGTGTCCCTGACTCAACCTGAGACCTGGTGACCCTGACACAACCTGAGACCTGGTGAACCTGACACAACCTGAGACCTGGTGAACCTGACACAACCTGAGACCTGTTGTTACTGACACAACCTAAAACCTGGTGTCCCTGACACAACCTGAGACCTGGTGACCCTGACACAACCTGAGACCTGGTGAACCTGACACAACCTGAGACTTAGTGACCCTGACACAACCTGAAACCTGGTGACCCTGACACAACCTGAGACCTGGTGACCCTGCCACAACATGAAACCTGGTGACCCTGACACAACCTGAGACCTGGTGACCCTGCCACAACTTGAGACCTGGTATCCCCGACACAACCTGAGACCTGGGGTCCCTGACACAACCTGAATCCTGGTGACCCTGACACAACCTGAGAGACCTGGTGACCCTGACAAAACCTGAGACCTGGTGAACCTGACACAACCTGAGACCTGGTGACCCTGCCACAACCTGAGACCTGGTGAGCTTGCAAACATACCTGAGACCTGGTGTCCCCGACACAACCTGAGACCTGGTGACCCTGACAAAACCTGAGACCTGGTGAACCTGACACAATCTGAGACCTAGTGACCCTGACACAACCTGAGACCTAGTGACCCTGACACAACCTGAGAGACCTGGTGACTCTGGCACAACCTGAGAGACCTAGTGACCCTGACAAAACCTGAGCGACCTATTGACCCTGACACAACCTGAGAGACCTGGTGACCCTGACACAACCTGAAACCTGGTGACCCTGACACAACCTGAGACCTGGTGACCCTGCCACAACCTGAGACCTGGTGACCTTGCCACAGCCTGAGACCTGGTGTCCCCGACACAACCTGAGACCTGGTGTCCCTGACACAACTTGAAACCTGGTGACCTTGACACAACCTGAGACCTGGTGACCCTGACACAACCTGAGAGACCTGGTGACCCTGACAAAACCTGAGACCTGGTGAACCTGACACAACCTGAGACCTAGTGACCCTGACACAACCTGAGACCTGGTGACCCTGACACAACCTGATACCTAGTGCCCCTGACACATCCTGAGACCCTGAGACCCTGACACAGCCTGACACCTGGTGACCCTGACACAACCTGAGACCTGTTGTCCCTGACACAACCTGAGAGACCTTGTGACTCTGACACAACCTGAGAGACCTGGTGACCCTGACACAACCTGATCGACCTATTGACCCTGACACAACCTGAGACCTGGTGACCCTGACACAGCCTGAAAGACCTGTTGACCCTGACACAACCTGAAACCTGGTGACCCAGACACAACCTGAGACTTGGTGACCCTGCCACAACCTGAGACCTGGTGACCCTGCCACAACCTGAGACCTGGTGTCCCCGACACAACCTGAGACCTGGTGTCCCTGACACAACCTGAAACCTGGTGACCCTGACACAACCTGAGAGACCTTGTGACCCTGCCACAACCTGAGACCTGGTGATCCTGACACATCCTGAGACCCTGTGACCCTGACAAAGCCTGACACCTGGTGACCGTGCCACAACCTGAGACCTTGTGACCCTGCCACAACCTGAGACCCGGTGTCCCTTACACAACCTGAGACCTGGTGACCCTTACACAACCTGAGACCTAGTGACCCTGACACAACCAGAGACCTAGTGACCCTGACACAACCTGAGAGACCTAGTGACCCTGACATAACCTGAGAGACCTGGTGACCCTGACACAACCTGAGACCTAGTGACCCTGACACAACCTGAGACCTTGTGCCCCTGACACATCCTGAGACCCTGTGACCCTGACACAGCCTGACACCTGGTGACCCTGCCACAACCTGAGACCTGTTGTCCCTGACACAACCTGAGACCTGGTGACCCTGACACAACCTGAGACCTGGTGAACCTGACACAACCTGAGGCCTGTTGTCCCTGACACAACCTGAAACCTGGTGTCCCTGACACAACCTGAGACCTGGTGACCCTGACACAACCTGAGACCTGGTGAACCTGACACAATCTGAGACTTAGTGACTCTGACACAACCTGAAACCTGGTGACCCTGACACAACCTGAGACCTGGTGACCCTGCCACAACTTGAGAACTGGTATCCCCTACACAACCTGAGACCTGGTGTCCCTGACACAACCTGAATCCTGGTGACCCTGACACAACCTGAGAGACCTGGTGACCCTGACAAAACCTGAGACCTGGTGAACCTGACACAACCTGAGACCTGGTGACCCTGCCACAACCTGAGACCTGGTGACCTTGCCACAACCTGAGACCTAGTGACCCTGACACAACCTGAGAGACCTAGTGACTCTGACACAACCTGAGAGACCTAGTGACCCTGACACAACCTGAGAGACCTAGTGACCCTGACACAACCTGAGAGACATGGTGACCCTGACACAACCTGAGACCTGATGTCCCTGACACAACCTGAGACCTGGTGACCCTGACACAACCTGAGACCTAGTGCCCCTGACACATCCTGAGACCTGGTGTCCCTGACACACAACCTGAGACCTAGTGACCCTGACACAACTTGAGATGCCTGGTGATCCTGACAGCAGCAGGTGAGAGAAACCCCCACTACCCTTCACACACATAAACACTATATTTTTCTTCTTTCACTCTCTCTCTCTCCCTCTTTTCAATTTCAGTTCAATTCAATTTAAGGGCTTCATTGGCATGGGAATAATGCGTTTACATTGCCATAGCAAGTAATAAACAAAAGTGAAATAATCAAAAAATGAACAGTAAATATTACACTCACAAAAGTTCCGGAAGAATAAAGAAGTGTCATATGATGATGGTCATATTGTGTTTATATACAGTGTTGCAAGTATGTGCAAATAGTTCAAGTACGAAAGGGAAAATAAAGAAACATGTTTTTTCATTTGTGTTTGTTGTTCACTAGTTGCCCTGTTCTGATGGTAACAGGTCACAAATGTTGCTGCTGTGATGTTTTTATCTCATTTGATTTAACCTCTATTTAACTAGGCATGTCAGTCAAGAACAAATTCTTATTTACAATGACGGCCTAACCTAGCCAAACCCTCCCTGACGTGGACGACGCTGGGCCGATTGTCCGCCGCCCTATGGGACTCCCAATCTCTGTGGGGTCTGTTTGTGTTTGTGAACAGAGCCCCAGCACCAGCTTGCTTAGAGGACTCTTCTCCAGGTTAATCTCTCTGTACTGTAGGTGATGGCTTTGTTATGGAAGGTTTGGGACTTGCTTCCTTTTACGTGGTTATAGAATTTAACGGCTCTTTTCAGGATGTTGACAATTAGCGGGTATCAGCGAATTCAGCATGCAGAGTCTCAATTCGGTGTTTGTTCCATTTTGTGAATTCTTGGTTGGGATTTAATGTCAGGGCCCAGGTCTAACAGAATCTGCGCAGAAGATCTAGATGCTCCTTGGTTGGGGACAGAAGCACCAGATTATCAAAAAACAGTAGACATTTGACTTCAGATTCTAGCAGAGTGAGGCCAGGTGCTGCAGACTGTTCTGGTACCCACACCAATTCGTTGATATACAGTATATGTTGAAGAGGGTGGGACTTAAGCTTACATCCCTGTCTCACCCCCCGGCCCTGTGGAACGAAATGTATGTGTTTTTTTCCAATTTTAACCGCACAGTTTTTGTTTGTGTACATGGATTTTATAATTGGGGAGACAGGGTAGCCTTGTGGTTAGAGCGTTGGACTAGTAACCAGAAGGTTGCAAGTTCAAATCCCTGAGCTGACAAGGTACAAATCTGTCGTTCTGAACCGGCAGTTAACCCACTGTTCCTAGGCCATCATTGAAAATAAGAATTTGGTCTTAACTGACTTGCCTAGTTAAAAAATAAAATGTTGTAAGTTTTTCCCCCAACACCACTTTTCATCAATTTGTATAGCAGACCCTCATACCAAATTTAGTCAAAATATTTTTTGAAATCAACAAAGCATTACAAGACTTTGCCTTTGTTCTAGTTTGTTTGCTTGTGAATTAGGGTGGGCAGGGTAAATACATGGTCTGTTGTACGGTAATTTGGTAAAAACAAAAACAATTTGACAGTTGCTCAGTACATTGTTTTCACTGAGGAAATGTACAAGTCTGCTGTTAATGATAATGCTGAGGATTTTCCCAAGGTTGCTGTTGATGCATATCCCACGGACGTTATTGGGGTCAAATTTGTCTCCACTTTTGTGGATTGGTGTGATCAGTCCTTGGTTTCCAAATATTGGGGAAGATGCCAGAGCTGGGGATGATGTTAAATAGTTTAAGTATGGCCAATTGGAGTTTGTGGTCTGTATATTTTGTGTTGGAGGGTTTTTATTTTATCCTGTAGTTCATTCAAGGTAATTGGAGAATCCAGTGGGTTCTGGTAGTCTTTTAAAGTGGATTCTAAGATTTGTATTTAATAATGTATGTGTTTTTGCTGCTTGTTCTTTGTTATAGATCCAAAAGGATTGGAGAAGTGGTTTATCCATACATCTCTGTTTTGGATAGATAACTCTTCGTGTTGTTGTTTGTTTAGTGTGTTCCAATTTTCCCAGAAGTGGTTAGATTCTATGCATTCTTCAATTACAGTGAGCTGATATCTGACCTGCTGTTCCTTCTTTTTCCATAGTGTACTTCTGCATAATTTTAGTGATTCACCATAGTGAAGCCATAGGCACAGGTTTTCTGGTTCTCTTTGTTTTTGGTTGGACAGGTTTCTCAATTTCTTTTATGGGTTTTTGCATTCTTCATCAAACCATTTGTCATTGTTGTTATCTTTCTTTGCTTGTCTGCTTCACATTTTTAGATTTGATAGGGAAGCTGAGAGGTTAAGTATACTGTTTCCGGTTTTCTACTGCCAAGTCTACACCTTCACTGTTACAGTGAATATTTTTGTCCAGGAAGTTGTCCTACCGTAGGAGTCCCCTTGAAGCCTACCAATGAATATGTACAGACCCACCGTGCGACAAATCTGCAGGAGTTGTGACCCGTTTTTGTTGGTTGTTTTGTCATAGTCATAGCATATTTGGGAGGGAATGCTGTCACCTCCAGATAGGTGTTTGTCCCCTTGTGTGCTGAGGGTGTCAGTTACCACAGACTAGTACATGTCCCTGGGTCTGGAAATGGTTGATCTTCTCCTCTAGGATGGAGAAGCTGTAGTTGTTAAAGTATGGGGATTCTATTGGGTGAATATAGGTAGCACACATGAGGAGATAATTTCCTTGTAAATTTCTAGCCAGATGTAAAATGTTCCTGTTTTGACCAATTTAATGGAGTGGGTTAGGTCTGCACTATACCAAATTAGCATACCCCCTGAGTCCCTTCCATGTTTCACACCTGGTAGTTTGGTGGATGGGACTACCAACTCTCTGTAACCTAGAGGGCAACCAGTGGGTCCATCTCCTCTATACCATGTTTCTTGTAAGATGGCAATGTCTGTATTTCCGATTTCTTTGATGAAGTCTGGGTTCCTGCTCTTTAGGCCAAAGGCAGATGTATTTTCCAGGATGAGATATGTCTCTCTCTCTCTCTCTCTCTCTCTCTCTCTCTCTCTCTCTCTCTCTCTCTCTCTCTCTCTCTCTCTCTCTCTCTCTCTCTCTCTCTCTCTCTCTCTCTCTCTCTCTCTCTCTCTCTCTCTCTCTCTCTCTCTCTCTCTCTCTCTCTCTCTTTCAATTCAATTTCAATTCAAGGGCTGTATTGGCATGGGAAACATGTGTTAACATTGCCAAAGCAAGTGAGGTAGATAATATATAAAGTCAATATATAAAGTGAAATAAACAATAAAAATTAACAGTAAACATTACACATACAATATATATATATATATATATATATATATATATATACTGTATATCCTAAATGGCACCCTACTTAGTACACTCATTTAGACCAGGGCCCTATAGAACCCTTTTCCCTATATAGTGCACTACTTTAACCAGAGCCTTATAGAACCCAATTCCCTATATAGTGCACTACTTTATACCAGGGCCCATGACTCTGGTCAAAGGTAAAGGGAATAGCGCTCCAATGAGAACTCAGCCACAGTTCCTCAGACACAGAGTCAGTCACTCGCCATCAAAACCATGAAATTAGACATAGTGAAAATAGCCATGTGATGTGAAAAACGCTACCCTTTAGTGCATTTAGCATATCGTAAAAAAATACAAAAAAAGCTCCTCTGCCTGCCTTGAAACGGATAAATTACCCCGTGCCACAAAGACAAATTGGTAATTGAGGTTTGGAAGGAAAATGACACTTAAGTGCAGAAAGGGACATGGTGCAGTAGAGAGAGAGAGGGAATAAGAGGTTGTTAAAATGTCCCATTTCAGATGCCCTGCCTTTAGGAGAGGAGACGTACAGTCACAGGAAATGAAACAAGAGGCCAGATGTTCAGCAGGCAGCAAATAGAGTTTTCATGTAGCAGTAGTAGTCTTGTACAATGCAACACATTTAGATGGACTATACTATACACTGGTGAAAGACACAAACTGATCCATGGGAAATTGGCAGTTCTATTGACTCCTATTTCTTAGTTTAGCTGATTTCATTTCAGCATTGTAACAACAAGGACATGTGGACTCAAAAGACAGCCTAATTCATCGTGTTTCGTATTGAAACATTACAGCTGATCATCTGGTTCATACCATTGGGGAGATGAAGAGTGGAATGCATTAATTCTCTGTCCAAATCAGGAGAATCTTTCTCTGAATGATACAAGTGAGGTTTCAACGTCATCCTACATGACTGCACTGGACATTGTTGATATAGCTCACAGAGATCCTCAAAATGATACAGCGGAACAATATAGTCTTCGTTGATATTAAAATCTCAAGATCAAAATCGAATCAAACTTTATTAGTCACACGCGCCGAAAACAGTGAAATGCTTACTTGCAAGCCCTTAACCAACAATGCAGTTCAAGAAAAATACAACAAAATCTAGATAAAATAACAAATAATTAAAGAGCAGCAGTAAAATAACAATAGCGAGGCTATATACAAGGGCTATTGGTACAGAGTCAATGTGTGCGGGCACCGGTTAGTTGAGGTAATTGAGGTAATATGTACATATAGGTAGAGCTATTAAAGTGACAATGCATAGATTTTTACAGAGAGTAGCAGCAGTGTTCCAGGAGATGGGGGGGGGCAATGCAAATAGTCTGGGTAGCCATTTGATTAGATGATTAGAACAGTCTATGACTAGGCTGGCTGGAGTCAGACAATTTTCAGGGCCTTCCTCTGACAACTCCTGGTATAGAGGTCCTGGATGGCAGGAAGCTTAGCCCCGGTGATGTACTGGACCGTATGTACTATCTTCTGTAGTGCCTTGCAGTCAGAGGCCGAGCAATTGCCATACCAGGCAGTGATGCAACCAGCTCTCGATGGTGCAGCTGTAAAACCTTTTGAGGATCTGAGGACCCATGCAAAATCTTTTCAGTCTCCTGAGGTGGAATAGGTTTTGTTGTGCCCTCTTCACGACTGTCTTGGTGTGCTTGGACCCTTTTAGTTTGTTGGTGATGTGGACGCCAAGGAACTTGAAGCTCTCAACCTGCGCCACTACAACCCCGTCGATGAGAATGGGGGCGTGCTCGGTCCTCATTTTCCTGCATTCCAAAATCAACTCCTTTGTCACGACTGCTGCCGAAGTCGTTGCCTCTCCTTGTTCGGGCGGTGCTCGGCGTTCGACGTCACCGGTCTTCTAGCCATCATTGATCCTTTTTTCATTTTCCATTGGTTTTGTCTTGTCTTCCCATACACCTGTTTTCAATCCCATTCATTACCTGTTGTGTATTTAACCCTCTGTTTCCCCTCATGTCTTTGTCAGAGATTGTTTTGTTGTCAGTGTAGTGTGATTGTTGTATAGGTGTGCGTCGGGTTCTTGTACCCATGTTTATGTACATTTAGTGTTATGGAGCATACTCCGTGGACTTTATTAAAAGACTCCATTTTACACTCCATTTGACTCTCCTGCGCCTGACTTCCCTGCCACCTATTACATCTATGCATGACAGAATCTCTGACCAAATATATGAAGTCAGCAGGAGAGGACACTATGCCCATGGAGCTGGAGGAACGCGTTCAGGAACAAGCTAGGGAGATTGACGTTATCAGCTCCGTCATGGATCACATTGCCATGAAAATGGATCGCTGGGAGAGACAGGGAGTTTCTCCAGCGCCACCACCACCACAACCGGAATCTCCCGTGAACGATTTTTCCTCTCCGGAATCGAGGATCCATTTATCCCTACCTACGGGATACAACGGAGATACTGCCGGCTGCCAGGGTTTCCTCCTTAAACTGAACTTGTATCTAGCCACGGCCTCCCCAGTACCATCTGACCGTGAGAAGAGTTACGCCCTCGTCTCATGCCTCACCGGGAAAGCCCTGGAATGGGCCAGCGCTGTGTGTAGTAGGGAGGTTGCGGCGCTGGACCATTTTGAGGAGTTCACCCGCCAATTCCGGATAGTATTCGATCACCCACCTGAAGGCAAAGCAGCGGGTGAGCTTCTCTATCATCTGAGGCAGGAGACGAGGAGTGCACAGGATTTTGCCTTGGAGTTTAGGACCTTGGCTGCCGGCGCTGGATGGAGCGACAGGGCCCTGATCGACCATTACCGTTGTAGTCTACGCGAGGACGTCCGTCGGGAGCTGGCCTGTAGAGACACCACCCTCACCTTCGACCAGCTGGTGGACATGTCCATCAGGCTGGACAACATGCTGGCTACTCGTGGACGTCTAGATCGGGGTCTGGTTGTTCCATCCTCCCGCACCCTCTCTCCCGAACCTATGGAATTGGGAGGGATGGTGCGCAGGGAGACCGGAGGGGGTTCCCGCTCGAGCACCATTCAAGGTCGCAGAGAGCACACTGCTGGTCGGTGCCGGGTTGGTTCCTCTGGGAATAGAGAGGGCAGGCAGGGCATTCTGGCGTCACCCCAGGTGAGTAGGCACCATTCTCATCCAGAGCCCTCTGCTGCACTAATGTTTGTCTCTGTCTCTTTTCCTGACTTTTCACTGCATTCCCAGTATAAGGCGCTAGTAGATTCGGGTGCGGCTGGAAATTTCATTAATAAAAGTCTAGCTCATAGTTTAGGGATCCCTATTGTTCCTGTGGATATGCCTTTCCCTATTCATGCCTTAGATAGTCGACCATTAGGGTCAGGGTTTATCAGGGAGGTAACCGCACCTTTGTGTATGATAACGCAGGAGGGTCACAAGGAGAAGATTAGTCTTTTCCTTATTGATTCTCCTGCGTATTCTGTGGTGCTAGGCCTACCCTGGTTAGTTTGTCATAACCCCACTGTTTCTTGGCCACAGAGGGCTCTCACAGGGTGGTCGCGAGAATGCTCAGGTAGGTGTTTAGGGGTTTCCGTTGGTGCTACTACGGTGGAAAGTCCAGACCAGGTCTCCACCGTGCGCATTCCCCCCGAATATGCCGATTTGGCTCTCGCCTTCTGTAAAAAGAAGGCGACTCAATTACCACCCCATCGACTGGGGGATTGTGCGATAGATCTCCTGGTAGACGCTGCATATCCCAAGAGTCACGTGTATCCCCTGTCGCAAGCGGAGACGGAGGCTATGGAGACATATATCTCTGAATCCCTGCATCAGGGGTTCATTCAGCCATCCATTTCACCCGTCTCTTCGAGTTTCTTTTTTGTGAAAAAAAAGGATGGCGGTTTACGCCCGTGCGTTGATTATCGAGGTCTTAATAAAATCACAGTGAAATATAGTTACCCGCTACCTCTGATCAATACGATTATTGAGTTAATGCACGGGGCACGTTTTTTCACAAAATTGGATCTCAGGAGTGCGTACAATCTGGTGCGTATTAAGAAGGGTGATGAGTGGAAGACGGCATTTAGCACCACCTCAGGTCATTATGAGTACCTGGTCATGCCATATGGGTTGATGAATGCTCCATCAGTTTTCCAATCATTTGTAGATGAGATCTTCAGGGACCTGCACGGGCAGGGTGTAGTGGTGTATATCGATGATATTCTGATATACTCTGCTACACGCGCCGAGCATGTGTCCCTGGTGCGCAGGGTGCTTGGTCGCCTGTTGGAGCATGATCTATATGTCAAGTCTGAGAAATGCTTGTTTTTCCAACAATCCATCTCCTTCCTAGGGCATCGGATTTCCACTTCAGGAGTGGAGATGGAGAGCGACCGCATTACAGCCGTGCGTAATTGGCCGACTCCAACCACGGTAAAGGAGTTGCAGCGTTTTTTGGGGTTTTCCAATTACTACCGGAGGTTTATCCGGGGTTTTGGTCAGGTGGCAGCTCCCATTACCTCACTGCTAAAGGGGGGCCCGGTGCGCTTGCAGTGGTCGGCTGAGGCGAACAGGGCTTTTGAGCACCTGAAGACTCTGTTTACTTCTGCGCCTGTGCTGGCTCATCCGGATCCCTCTTTGCCATTCATAGTGGAGGTGGACGCATCCGAAGCTGGGATAGGAGCAGTGCTCTCTCAGCGGTCGGGTACGCCACTGAAGCTTCGCCCCTGTGCTTTCTTTTCTAAGAAGCTCAGCCCGGCGGAGCGAAACTATGATGTGGGGAACCGGGAGCTGTTAGCTGTCGTAGAAGCTTTGAAGGTGTGGAGGCATTGGCTTGAGGGGGCTAAACACCCTTTTCTCATCTGGACTGACCACCGCAATCTGGAGTATATCCGGCAGGCAAAGAGATTGAATCCTCGCCAGGCAAGGTGGGCCATGTTTTTCACTCGTTTTGTGTTTACTCTTTCTTACAGACCAGGCTCCCAGAACGTTAAGGCAGACGCATTGTCTCGGCTGTATGACACAGAGGAGCGGTCCATGGATCCCACTCCCATACTCCCAGCTTCGTGTTTGGTGGCGCCAGTAGTGTGGGAGCTGGACGCGGACATTGAGCGGGCGTCACGTGCAGAGCCTTCTCCCCCTGAGTGTCCAGCTGGTCGTCTGTACGTTCCGTCTGCTGTACGCGACCGATTGATATATTGGGCTCACACGTCACCCTCCTCTGGTCATCCTGGGATAGGTCGGACGATGCGCTGTCTTGACGGGAGATACTGGTGGCCCACTTTAGCTAAGGACGTGAGGATTTATGTTTCTTCCTGCTCGGTGTGCGCCCAGTGCAAGGCTCCTAGACACCTGCCCAGAGGTAAGCTACAACCTCTACCCGTTCCTCAACGGCCGTGGTCACACCTGTCGGTGGATTTTTTGACCGATCTTCCACCTTCACAGGGTTACACCACGATCCTGGTCGTTGTGGATCGGTTTTCTAAGTCCTGTCGTCTCCTCCCTTTTCCCGGTCTCCCTACGGCCTTACAAACTGCAGAGGCCCTGTTTACACACGTTTTCCGGCACTATGGGGTGCCTGAGGATATAGTGTCTGATCGGGGTCCCCAGTTCACATCAAGGGTCTGGAAGGCGTTCATGGAGCGTCTGGGGATCTCGGTTAGTCTTACCTCAGGTTTTCACCCCGAGAGTAATGGGCAGGTGGAGAGAGTTAACCAGGATGTGGGTAGGTTTCTGCGGTCTTATTGCCAGGATCGGCCGG
Organism: Oncorhynchus mykiss; assembly: GCF_013265735.2. NCBI lineage: Eukaryota > Metazoa > Chordata > Actinopteri > Salmoniformes > Salmonidae > Oncorhynchus > Oncorhynchus mykiss. The sequence continues at coordinate 37,707,197 of NC_048568.1, forward strand.
GGGAGTGGGCGAAGTTCGTGCCCTGGGCAGAGATGGCTCAGAACTCGCTACGTCACTCCTCCACTAACCTTACTCCCTTTCAATGTGTATTAGGGTATCAGCCGGTTCTGGCTCCTTGGCATCAGAGCCAGACCGAGGCCCCTGCGGTGGACAATTGGTTTCGGCACGCTGAGGAGACCTGGGAGGCAGCCCACGTCCACCTTCAGCGTGCCATAAGGCGCCAGAAAATTGGCGCAGACCGTCGCCGCAGTGAGGCCCCAGTGTTCGCACCAGGGGACAGGGTCTGGCTCTCGACCCGAAACCTGCCCCTTCGCCTTCTCTGCCGGAAGCTGGGTCCGCGGTTTGTGGGGCCGTTTAAAGTCCTGAGGAGAGTGAACGAGGTATGTTATAGGTTACAACTACCCACTCATTACCGTATTAACCCCTCGTTCCATGTGTCTCTCCTCAGGCCGATGGTGGCTGGCCCGCTCCAGGAGGCTGAAGTGCGTAATGTTCCTCCGCCTCCTCTAGACATCGAGGGGGTTCCGGCGTACTCTGTTCGATCCATTTTGGATTCGAGACGTCGGGCGAGGGGCCTTCAGTACCTCGTGGACTGGGAGGGGTACGGGCCGGAGGAGAGATGCTGGGTTCCGGTGGAGGACGTGTTAGATCCTTCCATGTTATCAGAATTCCACCGTCTCCATCCGGATCGCCCTGCACCTCGCCTTCCGGGTCGTCCCCGAGGCCGGTGTCGACGCGCAGCTGGAGCCGCGCGTCAGGGGGGGGGTACTGTCACGACTGCTGCCGAAGTCGTTGCCTCTCCTTGTTCGGGCGGTGCTCGGCGTTCGACGTCACCGGTCTTCTAGCCATCATTGATCCTTTTTTCATTTTCCATTGGTTTTGTCTTGTCTTCCCATACACCTGTTTTCAATCCCATTCATTACCTGTTGTGTATTTAACCCTCTGTTTCCCCTCATGTCTTTGTCAGAGATTGTTTTGTTGTCAGTGTAGTGTGATTGTTGTATAGGTGTGCGTCGGGTTCTTGTACCCATGTTTATGTACATTTAGTGTTATGGAGCATACTCCGTGGACTTTATTAAAAGACTCCATTTTACACTCCATTTGACTCTCCTGCGCCTGACTTCCCTGCCACCTATTACATCTATGCATGACATCCTTTGTCTTGATCATGTTGAGGGAGAGGTTGTTGTCCTTGCACCACATGGTCAGGTCTCTGACCTCCTACCTATAGGCTGTCTCGCCGTTGTCGGTGATCAGGCCAACCACTATTGTGTCATTGGTAAATGTAATGATGGTGTTAGAGTCGTGCCTGGCCGTGAGTGTACGGAGACTACAGGAGGGGACTGAGGTACACACCCCTGAGGGGCCCCTGTGTTGAGGATCAGTGTGTTACCTACCCTTACCACCTGGGGGCGGCCCATCAGGATGTCCAGGATCCAGTTGCAGAGGGAGGTGTTTAGTTCCAGGGTCCTCAGCTCAATGAATAGCATTCTCACATAGTAGGTGTTCCTTTTGTCCAGGTAGGAAAGGGCAGTGTGGAGTGCAATAGAGATTGCATCATCTGTGGATCTGTTGGGGTGGTATACAAATTGCTGTGAGTCTAGGATTTCTTGGATAATGGTGTTGATGTGAACCATGACCAGCCTTTCAAAGCTTTTCATGGCTACAGACATGAGTGCTACGGGTCATAGCAGTCATTTTGACAGGTTACCTTAGTGTTCTAGGCACAGGGACTATGGTGGTCTGCTTGAAACATGTTGATATTACAGACTCAGATAGGGAGGTTGAAAATGTCAGTGAAGACGCTTGCCAGTTGGTCAGCGCATGCTCGGAGTACACGTCATGGTAATCCGTCTGGCCCTGCGGCTTTGTGAATGTTGACCTGTTTAAAGGTCTTACTCACATCGGCTAGTGAGAGCGTGATCACACAGTATTCCAGAACAGCTGATGCTCTCATGCATGTTTCAGTGTTACTTGCCTCGAAGCGAGCATAGAAGTAATTTAGCTCATCTGGTAGGCTCGTGTCACTGGTAAGCTCTCAGCTGTGCTTCCCTTTGTAGTCTGTAATAGTTTGCAGGCCCTGCCACATCCGACGAGGGTCAGAGCCAGTGTATTACGATTTGTATTTTATTGATGCTTTGCCTGTTTGATGGTTCGTCAGAGTGCATAGCGGGATTTCTTATAACCTTCCTGGTTAGAGTCCCGCTCCTTGAAATAGGAAAATGCAGGAAGCACCAGTGACTCTGTCAATTAAAAGTGGTCAAATGAAGCAGATGCTAAGCTACAGGACTATTTTGCTAGCACAGACAGCTCTACCCTTTAGCTCAGTGTGGATGTTGCCTGTAATCCATGGCTTCTGGTTGGGGTATGTACGTACAGTCACTGTGGCGATGACGTCATCCACTTATTGATGAAGCCAGTGACTGATGTGGTGTACTCCTCAATTCCATCGGAAGAATCCTGGAACATATTCCAGTCTGTGCTAGCAAAGAAGTCATGTAGCTTAGCATCTGCTTCATCTAACCACTTTTTTATTGACCAAGTCACTGGTGCTTCCTGATTTAGTTTCAGCTTGTAAGCAGGATTCAGGAGGATATAATTATGGTCATATTTTATTTATTTTATTTATTTCACCTTTATTTAACCAGGTAGGCAAGTTGAGAACAAGTTCTCATTTACAATTGCGACCTAGCCAAGATAAAGCAAAGCAGTTCGACACATACAACGACACAGAGTTACACATGAAGTAAAACAAACATACAGTCAATAATACAGTATAAACAGGTCTAAATACGATGTGAGCAAATGAGGTGAGATAAGGGAGGTAAAGACAAAAAAAAGGCCATGGAGGCAAAGTAAATACAATATAGCAAGTAAAACACTGGAATGGTAGATTTGCAATGGAAGAATGTGCAAAGTGCATAGTCAAAATAAAAATAATGGGGTGCAAAGGAGCAAAATAAATTAATTAATTAAATACAGTAGGGAAAGAGGTAGTTGTTTGGGCTAAATTATAGGTGGGCTATGTACAGGTGCAGTAATCTGTGAGCTGCTCTGACAGTTGGTGCTTAAAGCTAGTGAGGGAGATAAGTGTTTCCAGTTTCAGAGATTTTTGTAGTTCGTTCCAGTCATTGGCAGCAGAGAACTGGAAGGAGAGGCGGCCAAAGAAATAATTGGTTTTGGGGGTGACTAGAGAGATATACCTGCTGGAGCGTGTGCTACAGGTGGGAGATGCTATGGTGACCAGCGAGCTGAGATAAGGGGGGACTTTACCTAGCAGGGTCTTGTAGATGACATGGAGCCAGTGGGTTTGGCGACGAGTATGAAGCGAGGGCCAGCCAACGAGAGCGTACAGGACGCAATGGTGGGTAGTATATGGGGCTTTGGTGACAAAACGGATTGCACTGTGATAGACTGCATCCAATTTGTTGAGTAGGGTATTGGAGGCTATTTTGTAAATGACATAGCCAAAGTCGAGGATTGGTAGGATGGTCAGTTTTACAAGGGTATGTTTGGCAGCATGAGTGAAGGATGCTTTGTTGCGAAATAGGAAGCCAATTCTAGATTTAACTTTGGATTGGAGATGTTTGATATGGGTCTGGAAGGAGAGTTTACAGTCTAACCAGACACCTAAGTATTTGTAGTTGTCCCCATATTCTAAGTCAGAGCCGTCCAGAGTAGTGATGTTGGACAGGCGGGTAGGTGCAGGTAGCGATCGGTTGAAGAGCATGCATTTAGTTTTACTTGTATTTAAGAGCAATTGGAGGCCACGGAAGGAGAGTTGTATAGCATTGAAGCTTGCCTGGAGGGTTGTTAACACAGTGTCCAAAGAAGGGCCAGAAGTATACAGAATGGTGTCGTCTGCGTAGAGGTGGATCAGAGACTCACCAGCAGCAAGAGCGACCTCATTGATGTATACAGAGAAGAGAGTCGGTCCAAGAATTGAACCCTGTGGCACCCCCATAGAGACTGCCAGAGGTCCGGACAGCAGACCCTCCGATTTGACACACTGAACTCTATCAGAGAAGTAGTTGGTGAACCAGGCGAGGCAATCATTTGAGAAACCAAGGCTGTCGAGTCTGCCGATGAGGATGTGGTGATTGACAGAGTCGAAAGCCTTGGCCAGATCAATGAATACGGCTGCACAGTAATGTTTCTTATCGATGGCGGTTAAGATATCATTTAGGACCTTGAGCGTGGCTGAGGTGCACCCATGACCAGCTCTGAAACCAGATTGCATAGCAGAGAAGGTATGGTGAGATTCGAAATGGTCGGTAATCTGTTTGTTGACTTGGCTTTCGAAGACCTCAGAAAGGCATGGTAGGATAGATATAGGTCTGTAGCAGTTTGGGTCAAGAGTGTCACCCCCTTTGAAGAGGGGGATGACCGCAGCTGCTTTCCAATCTTTGGGAATCTCAGACGACACGAAAGAGAGATTGAACAGGCTAGTAATAGGGGTGGCAACAATTTCTGCAGATAATTTTAGAAAGAAAGGGTCCAGATTGTCTAGCCCGGCTGATTTGTAGGGGTCCAGATTTTGCAGCTCATTCAGAACATCAGCTGAACGGATTTGGGAGAAGGAGAAATGGGGAAGGCTTGGGCGAGTTGCTGTGGGGGGTGCAGTGCTGTTGACCGGGGTAGGAGTAGCCAGGTGGAAAGCATGGCCAGCAGTAGAAAAATGTTTATTGAAATTCTCAATTATGGTGGATTTATCAGTGGTTTCAGTGTTTCCTATCTTCAGTGCAGTGGGCAGCTGGGAGGAGGTGTTCTTATTCTCCATGGACTTTACAGTGTCCCAGAACTTTTTTGAGTTAGTGTTGCAGGAAGCAAATTTCTGCTTGAAAAAGCTAGCCTTGGCTTTGCTAACTGCCTGTGTATAATGGTTTCTAGCTTCCCTGAACAGCTGCATGTCACGGGGGCTGGTCGATGCTAATGCAGAACGAAATAGAATGTTTTTGTGGTGGTTAAGGGCAGTCAGGTCTGGGGAGAACCATGGGCTATATCTGTTCCTGGTTCTAAATTTCTTGAATGGGGCATGTTTATTTAAGATGGTTAGGAAGGCATTTTTAAAAAATATCCAGGCATCCTCTACTGACGGGATGAGATCAATATCCTTCCAGGATACCCTGGCCAGGTTGATTAGAAAGGCCTGCTCGCTGAAGTGTTTCAGGGAGCGTTTTACAGTGATGAGTGGAGGTCGTTTGACCGCTGACCCATTACGGATGCAGGCAATGAAGCAGTGATCGCTGAGATCTTGGTTGAAAACAGCAGAGGTGTATTTAGAGGGCAAGTTGGTTAGGATGATATCTATGAGGGTGCCCGTGTTTAAGGCTTTGGGGAGGTACCTGGTAGGCTCATTGATAATTTGTGTGAGGTTGAGGGCATCAAGTTTAGATTGTAGGATGGCTGGGGTGTTAAGCATGTTCCAGTTTAGGTCGCCTAGCAGCACAAGCTCTGAAGATAGATGGGGGGCAATCAGTTCACATATGGTGTCCAGAGCACAGCTGGGGGCAGAGGGTAGTCTATAGCAGGCGGCAACGGTGAGAGACTTGTTTTTAGAGAGGTGGATTTTTAAAAGTAGAAGTTCAAATTGTTTGGGTACAGACCTGGATAGTAGGACAGAACTCTGCAGGCTATCTTTGCAGTAGATTGCATATTTGCCAAATGGAGGGCGTGGGAGAGCTTTGTACACGTCTCTGTGTGTAGAGTAAAGGGGTCTAGTTTTTTTCCCTCTGGTTGCACATTTAACATGATGGTAGAAATTAGGTAAAACGGATTTGAGTTTCCCTGCATTAAAGTCCCCGGCCACTAGGAGTTCCGCCTCTGGATGAGCGTTTTCCTATTTGCTTATGGCGAGCATTGGTTTGAGGTGGTAAATAGACAGCTCTGAAAAATATAGATGAAAACTCTCTTGGTAAATAGTGTGGTCTACAGCTTATCATGAGATACTCTACCTAAGGCGAGCAAAACCTAGAGACTTCATCCAATTCAAGGTGAGAAATGGCTGTTCTGATATCCAGAAGGTATTTGCGGTCATAAAAAACGGTAGCAGCAACATTATGCACTAAATAAATTACAAGCAATGCGAAACAACAAAGAAAATAGCAAGGTTGGTTAAGAGCCAATAAAATGGCAGCCATCTCTACATCAATATACCTTTGTGTGGTTTCTCCCACTTGATCACACAGGTGTTGAGAGTTGTCCCTTGACACTCTCCAAGTGTCTCCATCCCTGGTTTCAACAGGCCTCACAGTTGTCTCCTGTCCTCTCCAAGTGTCTCCATCCCTGGTCTCTACAGTCCTGACAGTTGTCTCCTGTCCTCTCCAAGTGTCTCCATCCCTGGTCTGCACAGTCCTGCCAGTTGTCTCCTGTCCTCTCCAAGTGTCTCCTTCCCTGGTCTGCACAGTCCTGACAGTTGTCTCCTGTCCTCTCCAAGTGTCTCCATCCCTGGTCTCTACAGTCCTGCCAGTTGTCTCCTGTCCTCTCCAAGTGTCTCTTTCCCTGGTCTGCACAGTCCTGACAGTTGTCTCCTGTCCTCTCCAAGTGTCTCTGTCCCTGGTCTGCACAGTCCTGACAGTTGTCTCCTGTCCTCTCCAAGTGTCTCTGTCCCTGGTCTGCACAGTCCTGACAGTTGTCTCCTGTCCTCTCCAAGTGTCTCTGTCCCTGGTCTCTACAGGCCCATAGGACCAGACCAGTACCCTCCACCCAGAGGAATTTTTATTTGATTTTATTTAACCCTTATTTTTACCAGGTAATTTGACTGAGAACACATTCTCATTTACAGCAAAACCTGGGGAATGGAGAGGAGGAGGAATGAATGAGCCAATTTTAAGCTGAGGATGATTAGGTGACCGTGATGGTATGAGGGCCAGATTGACAAATGGCCTTAATGAAATTGGACCGGTATCTTCAGTGTACATGCATAAGAGCCACCTGTTAAATATTAATAAATTTAGGAGGATCAACGTAGCCAATGTTCCACTGTTTAAAATATTTGAACTGCCTGACAGATCATATATCCTATCTATTGAGCGATATCCATCGTGTTCTTTTAACCTTAAGTGATGGTGACTGCTGGGCGAGAGGCATTCTGGAGGCTAGTCATAAAAGCACAGTTTATACATAAGTAAGATGTTAGATGAAATCAATAAGTTGGTGCAACAGGAACAATGCCATTAGTTGTATACCCTAAGCAGAATAGTAGAAAGCGTTTGTGATGGTTATTGACATCCTTTGTTGTAAGTTCGACTGATTTTAATTCAGGTAAACATGGTGTTAAATTATGCTGGAGCAGACTCGTCTTATCAAACTCCTCTAGCATGTTGTAATATCTACGCATATCTTTCACCGGACAGTTATCCTACATCTCCCTGAGGGTTGTGTCCAGTCGTGCCTCGCTGCCTGTACTATTACAGTGTGACATGAGGAAAAATATCACATGAATAACCATTATTCAAATCGATTAAAATTAGGGGGCACTCAAAATAATCTGCTAATATCTTACAAAAAAATCTATTCTACTCCCATTTGAATTGAATTGAATGCATCTGAAGAGGACAATTATTAAACACACAGATCAGTTTGCATAATTGGAGAGATTGTGATGAGGGCTAATGCAGTTATTGCTGCAAGGAGGGAGAGGAAGGCATAGACGGTAAGCTCTAAATAACATAAGGGGTATGGGAGTGTGTTTATGGGGCATGGGGATATGGGGGTATGGGGTCTGGGTGTATGGGGTGTGGGGGTATGGGGGTATGGGGGTCTAGGGGTCTGGGGGTATGGGGTCTGAGGATATAGGAGTGTGTTTATGGGGCATGGGGGTATGGGGTGTGGGGGTATGGGGGTGTGGGGGTCTAGGGGTCTGGGTGTGTGGGGGTCTGGCGGTCTAGGGGTCTGGGGGGTATAAGGTGTGGGGGTATGGTGTGTGGGAGTATGGGGTCTGGGGGTCTGGGGGTATGGGGTGTGGGGTATGGGGGTCTAGGGGTCTGGGGGTATGGGGGTCTGGGGGTATAGGAGTAGGGATGGGGCTGGGGCTGGGGGTATGGGGTATGGGGATATGGGGGTATGGGGGTCTAGAGGTCTGGGGGTATAGGAGTAGGGATAGGGCTGGGGCTGGGAGTATGGGGTGTGGGGATATGGGGGTATGGGGGTCTGGGGTTATAGGAGTAGGGACAGGGCTGGGGCTGGGGTGGCTAGGGGGCTTTTGGAGGCTTTGTCCACCTGGGGACTTGATACTCCCCCCCCCCCCCCCCCCCCCCCCCCAGCCACCATTACCCCACACACCCTTTCCCCTGGGTCTCTACTCCTCCCCCCTCCTCCTTCCCTCCCCCCGAGGCTGTAACATGCTTCTAGTCCTGGGTCTATGCATATACCCTAAGTGCGCCCCCCCCCTCTTCCCTTACCCCTCCCCCATCACCTCTACAACTCTCAACCCCTCCCTCCCTTCATTTGCATACAGAACACAGCCCAAATAAGGCAATAAACCAGGTCCTATATTCAGATGAATTTGCCTGAAGATTGAAAACCCCTGCATACACTCCGTCCCCGAGTCAATTCTCCCCATGAGGTTCTTCTGTCGCTGTGTGACTGCCTGGCGAGAGATGAGAGATATACCCCCATTGTCAGCCAGACAGAGGTAGTACTACAGCTATCACACACCTACATTTTTAAATCTCTCTCTCTCTCTCTCTCTCTCTCTCTCTCTCTCTCTCTCTCTCTCTCTCTCTCGCTCTCTCTCTCTCTCTCTCTCTCTCTCTCTCTCGCTCTCTCTCTCTCTCTCTCTCTCATTGCATGGCCCAAGGACGAGCTAGTTAGTCACCTCACTATACACATGCTTTTATCTCATATGCCTGGGGCATATCAGGCTGCCGGCGGTCACTGACCATACGTGGAGAGAGAATGTATTTAAATATAGATCTTAATTTAGGTCTTTGGACAAGGCACCGAAAGCAAAGTCATTTCCAAAAAGGAGAAAAAACACAAAGGGTTTTCAATCTCTGAATTTCGTAGGCATGTCAACATTATAGGCCTGTAGACATTATAGGTCTGTAGACGTTACACACCTGTAGACATTATAGGCCTTCAGACATTATAGGCCTGTAGACATTATAGGCCTGTAGACATTATAGGACTGTAGACATTATAGGCCTGTAGACATTATAGGACTGTAAACATTATAGGACTGTAGACATTATAGGACTGTAAACATTAAAGGACTGTAAACATTATAGGTCTGTAAACATTATAGGACTGTAAACATTATAGGACTGTAGACATTATAGGACTGTAGACATTATAGGACTGTAAACATTATAGGACTGTAGACATTATAGGACTGTAAACATTATAGGACTGTAAACATTATAGGACTGTAGACATTATAGGACTGTAGACATAGGACTGTAAACATTATAGGACTGTAGACATTATAGGACTGTAAACATTATAGGACTGTAAACATTATAGGACTTTAAACATTATAGGACTGTAAACATTATAGGTCTGTAAATATTGTCATTTAGATTTTGGTGCAGGGCAAAAACAAATAAATAGCCTTTCATGTCAAACAAAGAGCATTTATAGAAGTCCTGGGACAAAAAAAGTTTACATGGATGATTAGGAATACTTCATGTGGATGATTAGGAATACTTCATGTGGATGATTAGGAATACTTCATGTGGATGATTAGGAATACTTCATGTGGATGATTAGAAATGTAGAGTCGAAACGCATAAAGATATTTTTGGGTTTTGTGTGTTCCTGAATAGGACAAAATGTGATGGAATAATGAAATCACATCTAAACCCCCCCCCCCCAAAATAAGTGTGTGTTTCCTGACTGACAGTGTATAGAACTACAGCCAGCCAGCTGTTCAAACCATGATACTGTCTAGATTAGAGGTCGACCGATTAATCGGAATGGCCGATTAATTTGGGCCGATTTCAAGTTTTCATAACAATCGGAAATCTGTATTTTTGGGCGCTGATTTAAAAAAATATATATATATTTTGTATACCTTTATTTAACTAGGCAAGTCAGTTAAGAACACATTCTTATTTTCAATGACGGCCTAGGAACGGTGGGTTAACTGCCTTGGTCAGGGGCAGAATGACAGATTTTCACCTTGTCAGCTCGGGGGAGCCAATCTTGCAACCTTACAGTTAACTAGTCCAACGCAATAACGACCTGCCTCTCTCTCGTTGCACTCCACAAGGAGACTGCCTCTTAAACGAATGCAGTAAGCCAAGGTAAGTTGCTAGCTAGCATTAAACTTATCTTATAAAAAACAATCAATCATAATCACTAGTTAACTACACATGGTTGATGATATTACTAGATATTATCTAGCGTGTCCTGTGTTGCATATAATCTGACTGAGCATACAAGCATACAAGTATCTGACTGAGCGGTGGTAGGCAGAATCAGGCGCGTAAATATTCATTCAAACAGCATACTTGTGCGTTTTGCCAGCAGCTCTTTGTTGTGCGTCAAGCATTGCGCTGTTTATGACTTCAAGCCTATCAACTCCCGAGATGAGGTTGGTGTAACCGATATGAAATGGCTAGCTAGTAACTAGAGGGACGGAAGCTATACTGTTACACTGGCAATACTAAAGTGCCTATAAGAACATCCAATAGTCAATGGTTAATGAAATACAAATGGTATAGAGGGAAATAGTCCTATAATTCCTATAATAACTACAAAGTAAAACTTCTGGGAATATTGAAGACTCGTGTTAAAAGAAAACCATCAGCTTTCATATGTTCTCATGTTCTCATGTTCTCATGTTCTGAGCAAGGAACTGAAACGTTAGCTTTCTTACATAGCACATATTGCACTTTTTTCTCCAACACTTTGTTTTTGCATTATTTAAACCAAATTGAACATGTTTCATTATTTACTTGAGGCTAAATTGATTTTATTGATGTATTATATTAAGATAAAATAAGTGTTCATTCAGTATTGTTGTAATTGTCATTATTACAAACCAAAAATGTAATAGACAGATTAATCGGTATCGGCTTTTTTGGTCCTCAAATAATCGGCATCGGTATCGGCGTTGAAAAATCGTAATCGGTCGACCTCTAGTCTAGACCTCTACTTCTGCCCAGCTGTTCACACCATGAAACTGTCTAGACCACTACGACCAGCCAGCTGTTCACACCAGGATACTGATACTGTCTAGACCTCTACTACCAGTCAGCTCTTCACACCATGATATTGTCTAGACCTCTACTACCAGCCAGCTGTTCACACCATGATACTGTCTAGACCTCTACTACCAGTCAGCTCTTCACACCATGATACTGTCTAGACCTATACTACCAGCCAGCTGTTCACACCATGATACTGATACTGTCTAGATCTCTACTACCAGCCAGCTGTTCACACCATGATACTGATACTGTCTAGACCTTTACTACCAGCCAGCTGTTCACACCATGATACTGATACTGTCTAGACCGCTACGACCAGCCAGCTGTTCACACCATGATACTGTCTAGACCTTTACTACCAGCCAGCTGTTCACACCATGATACTGATACTGTCTAGACCGCTACGACCAGCCAGCTGTTCACACCATGATACTAATACCGTCTAGACCGCTACGACCAGCCAGCTGTTCACACCATGATACTGTCTAGACCGCTACGACCAGCCAGCTGTTCACACCATGATGCTGATACTGTCTAGACCGCTACGACCAGCCAGCTGTTCACACCATGATACTAATACTGTCTAGACCGCTACGACCAGCCAGCTGTTCACACCATGATACTGTCTAGACCTTTACTACCAGCCAGCTGTTCACACCATGATACTGATACTGTCTAGACCGCTACGACCAGCCAGCTGTTCACACCATGATACTAATACCGTCTAGACCGCTACGACCAGCCAGCTGTTCACACCATGATACTGTCTAGACCGCTACGACCAGCCAGCTGTTCACACCATGATACTAATACCGTCTAGACCGCTACGACCAGCCAGCTGTTCACACCATGATGCTGTCTAGACCGCTACGACCAGCCAGCTGTTCACACCATGATGCTGATACTGTCTAGACCGCTACGACCAGCCAGCTGTTCACACTATGATACTGATACTGTCTAGACCTCTACTACCAGCCAGCTGTTCACACCATGATACTGATACTGTCTAGACCGCTACGACCAGCCAGCTGTTCACACCATGATACTGTCTAGACCTCTACTGCCAGCCAGCTGATCATTCCACTATGTAATGCAACAAGAATTCTGCTTAACAATTTCCTCCATTCCATTATTCTAAATCTGAATAAAATAAGGGAAGAAAACACACGAAAAACATGAATTTTTACAAAACATGTAAATAGCTATCCATCAATCAATTTGTTGTGTCCCCGAACTCTCATGAAAGGCTCACAGGCTGTGAAGTATAACGATTCCCCATCAACAAACGGGGGATTGGAACCAAAAGACTTCAACCTTAATTAATGCTCATGTCTGCCACTATTACTTGGTGTGTTTAACGCGCCTCACACAGAGGGCAACTCGTCCTTTATGTGAATCACCACACCACATTTCACTTGTTCGACATCACTGAACCTGCTCTGTCATGCAAAAACAATCCGTCTCCTGTTTGATCGCTCTCCTCCAAGGAGTCGTCGTGTTATTATTCTGATCCCTGATGCTAGAATGGGTCTACCACGTGTTCCATTCCCTCCCTGCACATCTGATTCTACAGGGGAGCAATTGCAATTGTTACGAAGTAAATAATTTTGTATTTGTGAAATAACAACTCCAGTTTTCTCAAGCTGTCAAACAGTGTTAAAATGGCACTTCACCATTCCTTGTACATCTAAGAACATGGGAAGCTGATCGTGTTTATTAAATAACCACCAAGTTCTCCGTGCCATCGAGCAGGGAAACACCGCTTCAGTTCAGATGTGTCCACTGCTCTGTGATGACAATGGTATTAGTGAAATCAAATGAAGCTTGGAACAGTTATTTACTTTCCCTCTAAAAAGTCTTGCAATATCAGATACTTGTTTATTTTACTGAATATAGCTGATTACATCTCAGTAAACAGTGCTGTGATTAAACTTCCTGTTTTGTCGGTTTTGTTGTGAAAAAGTAGCTTATTAATAGCTATAAAACACATTGAAGTCTGTTGAAAATGTCAAACACAGACTTGGTTTCGGAGGGAAATGGAAATGAGTCAATGTCAATAAAACGTGATTAAAAATTCCCTCCGGTGTTACAAACTCAACTGTAGAAATTCTCCCAAAATATGGAAAAAGTTTTCAGCCTCTTAAGCTGGTGACAACAAGAGGCTTAAACAAAAGATAAGTCATGCGTTAATTTGAATATTCAAATCCCTTTTAATAAAACTTGGCTTGATTCATTTCCCTGAGAATTCATCAAAAACATCAGTTTTGTGTTCAGAGAAAACGAGATAATTCGATTTTTGGGGTGATACTATAGCATTCAGAGCAGTGCAGTACATGCTCCCAAACTTAATTTGAGTACAATGGTGGCATTCTGCCTCACATAAGGCAACTGGCAGGTGTTCATGTGAGGACAAATAAAGGGGATTGTTTGAATGGTTGAGGTTTTAATGTATTGTTTTAGAGAGGCAAGGTAATATGCACAATACTGCCATGTACGACGGGTTCCTAGGACAGAGCTCTGAAAAAAAATTTGTGTGACTAAAATGTTTGACTACAAACATTAACAACTAAATTTAGTGCATTCGGAAAGTTTTCAGACCCCTTGACTATTTCCACAATGTGTTACGTTACAGCCGTATTCTAAAATTGATTAAACATGATTTTTTTCCTCATCAATCTCCAGACAATACACCATAATGACATCACAATACCCCATAATGACATCACAATACCCCATCATGACAAAGTGAAAACAAGTTATTAGAAATATCATATTTACAAAAGTATTCACTCTCTGCAATGAGAATTGAGCTAAGGTGCATCCTGTTTCCATATATCATACTTAAGATGTTTCTACAACTTGATTGGAGTCTACTTGTGGTAAATTAAATTGATTGGACATGATTTTGAAAGGCACACACCTGTCTATATGAGGTCACACAGTTGACAGTGCATGTCACTGCAGAAACCAAGCCATGAGGTCGAAGGAATTTTTCGTAGAGTACCAAGACAGAATTGTGTCGAGGCACAGATCTGGGGAAGGGTACCAAAACATTTCTGCAGCATTGAAGGTCCCCAAGAACACAGTGTCCTCCATCATTCTTAAATGGAAGAAGTTTGGAACCACCAAGACTCTTATAGAGCTGGCCGGCCGGCCAAACAGAGCAATCAGGGGAGAAGGTACTTGGTCAGTTTGGTGACCAACAACCCGGTGGTCACTCTGACAGGGCCCCATAGTTCCTCTGTGGAGATGAGATAAGCTTCAAGAAGGACAACCATCTCTGCAGTACTCCACCATTCAGGCATTCATGATAAAGTGGCCAGACGGAAGCTACTCCTCAGTAAAAGGCACATGAAAGCCCACTTGGAGTTTGCCAAAAGCCACCTAAGGACTCTCAGACCATTAATCAAATCAAAGTTTATTTGTCACGTGCGCCGAATACAACCGGTGTAAACCTTACAGTGAAATGCTTACAGGCTCTAACCAATGGTGCCAAAAAAAGTGTGTGTGTGTGTGTGTGTGTGTGTGTGTGTGTGTAAGAAAATAAATAAAACAGTAGAAAGACATTTGATAAAATAGTAGCAAAGCTACATACAACACCTGTTAGTCATTAGAAACAAGATTCTCTGGTCTGAAGGTAACCTGGCATCCCTACGGTGAAGCATGGTGGTGGCAGCATCATGCTATGGGGATGTTGTTCAGCAACAGGGTATAGGAGACTAGTCAGGATCGAGAGAAAGATGAACGGATCAAAGTACAGAGAGATCCTTGATGAAAACCTTCTTCAGTGCGCTAAGCACCTCAGACTGGGGCGACCTTCCAACAGTGCAACAAATCTCAGTACACAGCAAAGACAACGCAGGAGTGGCTTCGGGACAAGTCTCTGAATGGCTATTTAATCAATTTCTGTATAAGGCTGTAACACAACAAAATGTGACTAAAGTCAAGGGGCCTGAATACTTCCCAAATGCACTCTACATATCTTCCATAAATGGGGCTCCCAGGACTGAGCTCTAAAATCCAGTTGTTGTCAGAGTCGTGTGTATCGGTGGCAGGGAAGTCAGGCGCAGGAGAATCAAACTGAGTGTAATGGAGTATTTAATAACAATGAACGAAACATACTCCAAACACTAAATGTAACAAATAACAAAAATGGGTATGAGTACCCAACGTGCACCAATACAAAAATATATACACCAATATACAAACAATCTCTGACAAAGACATGAGGGGAAACAGAGGATTAAATACACAACAGGTATTGAATGGGATTGAAACAAGGTGTGTAGGAAGACAAGACAAAACGAATGGAAAATGAAAAATGGATCAATGATGGCTAGAAGGCCGTTGACGTCGACCGCCGAACACCGCCCGAACAAGGAGAGGCTTCAACTTCGGCAGAAGTCCTGACAGTTATTTACAAATGAATATGACAAAAAAATTCTTGAAAAGAGACCAATCACTTCCGTAACTCATAGACTGTGTTTACACAGACAGCCCAATTATTGGCAAAAGATCTGATTTGATTGGTGAAAAGACCAATAAATTGGGCAAAATATCAGAATTGGGCTTCCTGTGTAAACATATCCTTACCTTGTCATTTTTCACTGTTACTGATGGACGTACAGATATAGAGTATTACAAGAACACCCTGTTTTAAAACAGTAACTAAATCTATCCTAAAATCAGATCGTCTTCTCTTATTTTGCGTAGCATGAACAACCCTCTAGCTCTCATCAGTGACTAAGACTTCCATCATAAACAAAGTGATTTATTCCAACTTTCTAGAATCAGGATTCTGCTATCTAATTACTTTCAGCATATTCCTCTACTTGTCAGAGTAATGGAGAGACTTCTTTATGAGTGAAGGTGATGGACTATCAGGCAGAGAGCTCGTCATAAATCCACAATAATGCAAACGTTTGAAGAAACTCTCAAAATAATAAAAATGCTAATGTGTTTAAGGACGGGTTGCACTGTGCTGATGTGGCATCTCGTATCATCTACAGAGATGCAGAGCAGTGAGGCTTCTTCTGGGGAGGGTATTGTAGTAGCAGGCGCTTCAATTCTGGTTCGAAAAAAATACTAGATGGGTTTGCCTATATGGTCATATTTATTTTAGTACTTTAATGACACGTACACACTCACACTCTTGCACACAAGCATGCATACATACACACACATGGATACACAAACACCCATGCATACAAGCATGCACACATACACACACACACACACAAACATGGATACACAAACACCCATGCATACAAGAACGCTCATACACACGCATTTACACACACACAGACACTCTTACGCTCAATATGGTTATGAAAATGAAAATGATAGTGTTCTTAACATTTTAATCTACTACCTCCGTGCCCCCTAACATAAACTTTTAGGGTTTGCAAAGTAAGTGTGGGCTTGCAAATGCAAATGAGGCTTGCTGGAAGATGGCAGAGTTACAATGTGGAAGCTTGTTAGCGAGTGAAAAGGCAAACAGTTGGGGACGACACTGCTACACCTCACTACGGATTTTATCTCGTCACCGACACATATTAAACAAATCACTGAGACTCTGTTACATCCGTCTGGATTAACATAGAAACTAAGACACAGAGAGAGAGAAAGAGAGAGAGAGAGAGAGAGAGAGAGAGAGAGAGAGAGAGAGAGAGAGAGAGAGAGAGAGAGAGAGAGAGAGAGAAAAGATAGTGGATCAACTGTCTTCACATCTCCCCAAAGTCTCAACAACATGTCCAAAATCTATGAACTCTTCCTCTCCATCTCACACATGCACACTCGCACACATGTTCGCCGACATTCACACTTGCATTCTCCTACACACAAACACGCTCCACTTTATGGACAGCTGTCTACCAGACATCTAAAGTATCATTTCACATCTCATCACCTCTCCACTATTTTCCAAGCATCATATCTCTTCACCTCTCCACTCTGTCCCCAAGCAGCACATCTCCACTATGTGCCCTAGCAGCACATCTCCACTCTGTCCCCAAGCAGCACATCTCAGCACCTCTCCACTCGGTTCCCAAGCAGCACATCTCAGCACCTCTCCACTCTGTTCCCTAGCAGCACATTGCATCACCTCTCCACTCTGTTCCCTAGCATCACATCTCATCACCTCTCCACTCTGTTCCAAGCAGCACATCTCATCACCTCTCCACTCTGTCACCTAGCAGCACATCTCATCAACTCTCCACTCTGTCCCCTAGCAGCACATCTCATCACCTCTCCACTCTGTTCCCTAGCAGCACATCTCAGCACATCTCCACTCTGTTCCCTTGCAGCACATCTCCACTCTGGTCCCAAGCAGCACATCTCCACTCTGTTCCCTAGCAGCATATCTCCACTCCGTTCCCTAGCAGCATATCTCCACACCGTCCCCTAGCAGCATATCTCCACACCGTTCCCTAGCAGCACATCTCCACTCTGTTCCCTAGCAGCACATCTCCAATCTGTTCCGTAGCAGCACATCTCCACTCTGTCCCCAAGCAGCACATCTCAGCACCTCTCCACTCTGTTCCCTAGCATCACATCTCATCACCTCTCCACTCTGTTCCAAGCAGCACATCTCATCACCTCTCCACTCTGTCCCCTAGCAGCACATCTCATCACCTCTCCACTCTGTCCCCTAGCTGCACATCTCATCATCTCTCCACTATGTTCCCTAGCAGCACATCTCAACACTTCTCCACTCTGTACCCTAGCAGCACATCTCCACTCTGTTCCCTAGCAGCACATCTCAGCACATCTCCACTCTGTTCCCTAGCAGCACATCTCATCACCTCTCCACTCTGCCCTAGCAGCACATCTCCACTCTGTGCCCTAGCAGCACATCTCATCCCCTCTCCACTCTGTTCCCATCAGCACATCTCCACTCTGTTACCTAGCAGCACATCTCAACTCTGTTCCCTAGCAACACATCTCAGCACCTCTCCACTCTGTTCCCTAGCAGCACATCTCATCACCTCTCCACTCTGTCCCCTAGCAGCACATCTCATCACCTCTCCACTCTGTCCCCTAGCTGCACATCTCATCATCTCTCCACTATGTTCCCTAGCAGCACATCTCAACACTTCTCCACTCTGTACCCTAGCAGCACATCTCCACTCTGTTCCCTAGCAGCACATCTCAGCACATCTCCACTCTGTTCCCTAGCAGCACATCTCATCACCTCTCCACTCTGCCCTAGCAGCACATCTCCACTCTGTTCCCTAGCAGCACATCTCAGCACATCTCCACTCTGTCCCCTAGCAGCACATCTAATCACCTCCCCACTCTGTGCCCTAGCAGCACATCTCATCACCTCTCCACTCTGTTCCCTAGCAGCACATCTCCACTCTGTTACCTAGCAGCACATCTCCACTCTGTTCCCTAGCAACACATCTCAGCACCTCTCCACTCTGTTCCCTAGCAGCATATCTCCACTCTGTTCCCTAGCAGCACATCTCATCACCTCTCCACTCTCCCCTAGCAGCGCATCTCCACTCTGTTCCCTAGCATCACATCTCATCACCTCTCAACTCTGTCCCCAAGCAGCACATCTCATCACCTCTCCACTCTGTCCCCAAGAAGCACATCTCATCACCTCTCCACTCTGTCCCCTAGCAGCACATCTCAGCACCTCTCCACTCTGTCCCCTAGCAGCACATCTCATCACCTCTCCAGTCTGTTCCCTAGCATCACATCTCAGCACCTCTCCACTCTGTCCCCTAGCATCACATCTCAGCACCTCTCCACTCTGTCCCCTAGCAGCACATCTCAGCACCTCTCCACTCTGTTCCGTAGCAGCACAATAGATTGGGAGCATTAAAAACAAGGCCGTCTTTCTTGAAAACCTTAAAGAACAAAAGAACGAAAGAATGAATGAATGAAAGAAAGAAAGAAATAAAGAATGGTATAAGAGAGAAACCCTCCACCTCATACAAAGCTCATCTGGCGGAGAGAGAGCGAGAGAGAGAAAGAGAGAAAGAGGGGGGGTGAAAGACATTATGCACATGAAAATGTCCTGAAAGTGGAGTGTGATTTATGTATGCATTAGATGCAGATTTCATTCCACTGAGGCCACCTGATCAAACCTCTCTCTCATTACCCTCCCTCTGCATGGGATAGGATGGAGGGAAGGAGAGAGGGAGGAGATGGAGGAGGAGACGGAGGGAGGGAGGTAGGTAGAGAAAGAGAGATTTACAATCTGGACACACACCTCACCCACAGGGAGAGAGTAAATTGCAATCTGCCCTCCAGGACCGTGGTGGATCATAGACAAGCATTCACCGCATAGAGAAGAGAGAGAGGGAGGGAGGGAGGGAGGGAGGGTGAAAGAGAGAGAGAGAGAGAGAGAGAGAGAGAGAGAGAGTCATCTGTCTCTGTCTCCCTGTCCATCTGAGATGTAGAAAGAGAAAAGGGATGGAAAGAAGGAGCGGCGGGAGTCTGTCTACCTGTCTATCTGTCCATCTCTGTGTATGCGTGTTTGTGTGAAACATTTGAACATACAGGTGTATGTGTTTTCCTGTACACTCACACACACGTGTAGCGCTGCAGCCCCTATGTCTCCAACCTTACTTCCTGAAGTGAATATATGCGGGTGCACGTCGGCCAGGGTCTTGTTTGACTTGATAATCACGTGCCTGGCGGCGAGATAAGGTAAAACTGTTTTGTAAAGAAAACATCCGAGAAGGCCGTCCTACATGGCACCTGACCCTGGTGCTATAGCTTCCATTTTTGGGGTCATGCCAGGCAGGCGGCACAGAGGAGGATGAGGAGGACAGGAGATTCCTCTTTCTTGGGCCAGCTAATGTGATTGCATTGGAGCAATCCCCCTAAACGACATCAGCTCTGATCTGCATAGTAATTGGCTCCACTCTCCTTGGTCCTGACCTTGGGGGAGGGGCTCTGTATGTGTCTCAAATGGCACCATACACTCCATGTGCCCTGGTCAAAAAGATCCTGGTCAAATTGGTCCTGTACAAATGGGTCCTGGTCAAAAAGGTCCTGGTCAAAAGGGCCCTGGTCAAAAAGTATTTTTAAACAATTAGCCTTTTCCTGACTCTCTGTAAACTTCCCTCTCTTCTCTTTGTCCTTCTTGCATCCTTTAGCTCTATTTGGCCTACCCCAGCCAAACATGGATGACGCTGGGCCAATTGTGCACCATCCTATGGGACTCCCAATCACAGTCAAATGTGATGCAGCCTGGATATGAACAAGAGACTACAGTGAAGCCTCTTGCACTGAGATGAAGTGCCTTAGACCACTGCACCACTCGGGAGCCAATTTTGTTTGGGATCCCCCAGCTCTATTTGTTTGGGATCTACTAGCACTATTTGTTTGGGATTAACTAGCTCTATTTGTTTGGGATCCTCCAGATCTATTTGTTTGGGATCCAGTGGCTCTATTTGTTTGAGATCTACTAGCACTATTTGTTTGGGATCCACAAGCTCAATTTGTTTGAGATCTACTAGCACTATTTGTTTGGGATCCACAAGCTCAATTTGTTTGGGATCTACTAGCTCTATTTGTTTGGGATCCTCTAGCTCTATTTGTTTGGTATCCTCTAGCTCTATTTGTTTGGTATCCACTATCTCTATTTGTTTGGGATCCTCTAAATCTATTTGCTTTGGATCCTATAAATCTAATTTTTTGAAATCCTCTAAATCTATTTGTTTGGGTACCTCTAAATATTTTTGTTTCGGATCCACTAGCTCTATTGGTTTGGGATCCTCTAAATATATTTGTCTGGGATCCGCTAGCTCTATTTGTTTGTGATCCTCTAAATATATTTGTTTGGGTTCCGCTAGCTCTATTTGTTTGGGATCCACTAAATCTATTTGTTTGGGATCCTCTAAATATATTTGTTTGGGATCCTCTAAATATATTTGTCTGGGATCCGCAAGCTCGATTTGTTTGGGATCCTCCAAATCTATTTGTTTGGGACCTTCTGAATCTATTTGTTTGGGATCCTCTAAATCTATTTGTTTGGGATCCTCTAAATATATTTGTTTGGGTTCCTCCAAATATATTTGTCTGGGATCCACTAGCTCTATTTGTTTGGGATCATCTAAATCTATTTGTTTGGGACCTTCTGAATCTATTTGTTTGGGATCTACTTTCACTATTTGTTTGGGATCCGCTTGCTCTGTTTGTTAGGTATCCACTAGCTCTATTTTTGGGGTATCCACTAGCTCTATTTGTTTGGGATCCTCCAAATCTATTTGTTTGGGATCCTCTCAATCTATTTGTTTGGGATCCTCCAAATCTATTTGTTTTGGAGCTACTAGAACTATTTGTTCGGGATACGCTAGCTCTATTTGTTTGGGATACTCTATATCTATTTGTTTGGGATCCTCTAAATATATTTGTTTGGGATCCGCTAGCTCTATGTGTTTGGGATCCACTAAATCTATTTGTTTGGGATCCACTAAATCTATTTGTTTGGGATCCACTATGTCTATTTGTTTGGGATCCACTATGTCTATTTGTTTGGGATCCACTAAATCTATTTGTTTGAGATCCTCTAAATCTATTTGTTTGGGATCCACTAGCTCTATTTGTTTGGGATCCACTAAATCTATTTGTTTGGGATCCACTATGTCTATTTGTTTGGGATCCACTAAATCTATTTGTTTGAGATCCTCTAAATCTATTTGATTGGGATCCGCTAGCTCTATTAGTTTGGTATCCTCTAAATCTATTTGTTTGGGTTCCACTAAATCGTTTTGTTTCGGATCCTCTAGCTCTATTTGTTTGGGATCCTCTAAATCTTTTTGTTTGGGATCCACTAAATCTATTTGTTTGGGATCCTCTAGCTCTATTTGTTTGGGATCCTCTAGCTCTATTTGTTTGGGATCCTCTAAATCTATTTGTTTGGATTCCACTAAATCTATTTCATTGAGACCCTCTAAATACATTTATTTGGGATCCTCTAAATATATGTGTTTGGGATCCTCTAAATATATATGTTTGGGATCCGCTAGCTCTGTATGTTTGGGATCCTCTAAATCCATTTGTTTGGGATATACTAAAACTATTTGTTTGGGATACGCTAGCTCTATTTGTTTGGGATCCTCTAAATATATTTGTTTGGGTTCCACAAAATATTTTTGTTTCGGATCCTCTAGCTCTATTTGTTTGGGATCCTCTAAATCAATTTTTTGGGGATCCACTAAATCTATTTGTTTGGGATCCTCTAAATACTTTTATTTGGGATCCTCTAAATATATTTGTTTGGGATCCTCTAGGTCTATTTGTTAGGGATCCTCTAGATCTATTTGTTAGGGATACTCTAAATGTATTTGTTTGGGATTTACTAGCACTATTTGTTTGGGATCCAGTTACTTTATTTGTTTGGGATCCTCTAATTCTATTTGTTTGGGATCCACTAAATCTATTTGTTTGGGATCGTCTAAATACATTCATTTGGGATCCTCTAAATATATTTGTTTGAGATCCTCCAAATCTATTTGTTTGGGAGCTACTAGCACTATTTGTTTGGTATACGCTAGCTCTATTTGTTTGGCATACTCTGAATCTATTTTTTTGGGATCCACTAAATATATTTGTTTGGTGTTCCACTAAATCGTTTTGTTTCGGATCCTCCAGCTCTATTGGTTTGGTATCCTCTAAATCTATTTGTTTTGGATCAACTAAATCTATTTGTTTGGGATCCTCTAGCTCTATTTGTTTGGGATCCACTAAATCTATTTGTTTGGGATCCTCTAAATACATTTATTTGGGATCCTCTAAATACATTTATTTGGGATCCTCTAAATATATTTGTTTGGGATCCTCTAGATCTATTTGTTAGGGATCCTCTAGATCTATTTGTTAAGCATCCTCGAAATATATTTGTTTGGCATTTGCTAGCACTATTTGTTTGGGATCCACTAACTATATTTGTTTGGGATCCACTAAATCTATTTTTTGGGGATTGTCTAAATACATTTATTTGGGATCCTCTCAATCTATTTGTTTGGGATCCTCTCAATCTATTTGTTTGGGATCCTCCAAATCTATTTGTTTGGGAGCTACTAGCACAATTTGTTTGGGATACGCTAGCTCCATTTGTTTGTGATCCTCTAAATATATTTGTTTGGGATCCTCTAAATATATTTGTTTGTGATCCGCTAGCTCTATATGTTTGGGATCCTCTAAATCTATTTGTTTGGGAAACATTAAATCTATTTGTTTGGGATCCACTAGCTCTATTTGTTTGGGATCCTATACATTTATTTGTTTGGGATATACTAAAAAAAATTGTTTGGAATCCACTAGCTCTATTTGTTTGGGATCCTTTAAATATATTTATTTTGGGATCCTCCAAATCTATTTGTTTGGGAGCTACTAGCACTATTTGTTTGGTATACGCTAGCTCTATTTGTTTGGCATACTCTGAATCTATTTGTTTGGGATCCTGTAAATATATTTGTTTGGTGTTCCACTAAATCGTTTTGTTTCGGATCCTCTAGCTCTATTGGTTTGGTATCCTCTAAATCTATTTGTTTTGGATCAACTAAATCTATTTGTTTGGGATCCTCTAGCTCTATTTGTTTGGGATCCACTAAATCTATTTGTTTGGGATCCTCTAAATACATTTATTTGGGATCCTCTAAATACATTTATTTGGGATCCTCTAAATATATTTGTTTGGGATCCTCTAGATCTATTTGTTAGGGATCCTCTAGATCTATTTGCTAAGCATCCTCGAAATATATTTGTTTGGCATTTGCTAGCACTATTTGTTTGGGATCCACTAACTATATTTGTTTGGGATCCACTAAATCTATTTTTTGGGGATTGTCTAAATACATTTATTTGGGATCCTCTAAATCTATTTGTTTGGGATCCTCTCAATCTATTTGTTTGGGATCCTCCAAATCTATTTGTTTGGGAGCTACTAGCACAATTTGTTTGGGATACGCTAGCTCCATTTGTTTGTGATCCTCTAAATATATTTGTTTGGGATCCTCTAAATATATTTGTTTGTGATCTGCTAGCTCTATATGTTTGGGATCCTCTAAATCTATTTGTTTGGGAAACATTAAATCTATTTGTTTGGGATCCACTATGTCTATTTGGGATCATCTAAATATTTTTGTTTGGGATCCTCTAAATCTATTTGTTTGGGATCCACTAGCTCTATTTGTTTGGGATCCTATACATTTATTTGTTTGGGATATACTAAAAAAATTTGTTTGGAATCCACTAGCTCTATTTGTTTGGGATCCTTTAAATATATTTGTTTGGGATCCTCCAAATCTATTTGTTTGGGAGCTACTAGCACTATTTGTTTGGTATACGCTAGCTCTATTTGTTTGGCATACTCTGAATCTATTTGTTTGGGATCCTGTAAATATATTTGTTTGGTGTTCCACTAAATCGTTTTGTTTCGGATCCTCTAGCTCTATTGGTTTGGTATCCTCTAAATCTATTTGTTTTGGATCAACTAAATCTATTTGTTTGGGATCCTCTAGCTCTATATGTTTGGGATCCTCTAAATCTATTTGTTTGGGATCCACTAAATCTATTTGTTTGGGATCTCTAGATCTATTTGTTAGGGATCCTATAAATCTATTTGTTTGGGATCCACTAAATCTATTTGTTTGGGATCCTCTAAATACATTTATTTGGGATCATCTAAATACATTTATTTGGGATCCTCTAAATATATTTGTTTGGGATCCTCTAGATCTATTTGTTAGGGATCCTCTAGATCTATTTGTTAGGCATCCTCAAAATATATTTGTTTGGCATTTACTAGCACTATTTGTTTGGGATCCACTAAATCTATTTTTTTGGGAACCTCTCAATCTATTTGTTTGGGATCCTCCAAATCTATTTGTTTGGGAGCTACTAGCACAATTTGTTTGGGATTCGCTAGCTCCATTTGTTTGTGATCCTCTAAATATATTTGTTTGGGATCCTCTAAATATATTTGTTTGGGATCCTCTAAATCTATTTGTTTGGGATCCTCCAAATCTATTTGTTTGGGAGCTACTAGCACAATTTGTTTGGGATTCGCTAGCTCCATTTGTTTGTGATCCTCTAAATATATTTGTTTGGGATCGTCTAAATACATTTATTTGGGATCCTCTAAATCTATTTTTTTGGGAACCTCTCAATCTATTTGTTTGGGATCCTCCAAATCTATTTGTTTGGGAGCTACTAGCACAATTTGTTTGGGATTCGCTAGCTCCATTTGTTTGTGATCCTCTAAATATATTTGTTTGGGATCCTCTAAATATATTTGTTTGGGATCCTCTAAATATATTTGTTTGTGATACATTAAATCTATTTGTTTGGGATCCACTATGTCTATTTGGGATCATCTAAATCTATTTGTTTGGGATCCTCTAAATCTATTTGTTTGGGATCCACTAGCTCTATTTGTTTGGGATCCTATAAATTTATTTGTTTGGGATCCACTAAATCTATTTGTTTGGGATCTCTAGATCTATTTGTTAGGGATCCTATAAATCTATTTGTTTGGGATCCACTAAATCTATTTGTTTGGGATCCTGTAAATATATTTGTTTGGTGTTCCACTAAATCGTTTTGTTTCGGATCCTCTAGCTCTATTGGTTTGGTATCCTCTAAATCTATTTGTTTTGGATCAACTAAATCTATTTGTTTGGGATCCTCTAGCTCTATATGTTTGGGATCCTCTAAATCTATTTGTTTGGGATCCACTAAATCTATTTGTTTGGGATCTCTAGATCTATTTGTTAGGGATCCTATAAATCTATTTGTTTGGGATCCACTAAATCTATTTGTTTGGGATCCTCTAAATACATTTATTTGGGATCCTCTAAATACATTTATTTGGGATCCTCTAAATATATTTGTTTGGGATCCTCTAGATCTATTTGTTAGGGATCCTCTAGATCTATTTGTTAGGCATCCTCAAAATATATTTGTTTGGCATTTACTAGCACTATTTGTTTGGGATCCACTAAATCTATTTTTTTGGGAACCTCTCAATCTATTTGTTTGGGATCCTCCAAATCTATTTGTTTGGGAGCTACTAGCACAATTTGTTTGGGATTCGCTAGCTCCATTTGTTTGTGATCCTCTAAATATATTTGTTTGGGATCCTCTAAATATATTTGTTTGGGATCCTCTAAATCTATTTGTTTGGGATCCTCCAAATCTATTTGTTTGGGAGCTACTAGCACAATTTGTTTGGGATTCGCTAGCTCCATTTGTTTGTGATCCTCTAAATATATTTGTTTGGGATCGTCTAAATACATTTATTTGGGATCCTCTAAATCTATTTTTTTGGGAACCTCTCAATCTATTTGTTTGGGATCCTCCAAATCTATTTGTTTGGGAGCTACTAGCACAATTTGTTTGGGATTCGCTAGCTCCATTTGTTTGTGATCCTCTAAATATATTTGTTTGGGATCCTCTAAATATATATGTTTGGGATCCTCTAAATATATTTGTTTGTGATACATTAAATCTATTTGTTTGGGATCCACTATGTCTATTTGGGATCATCTAAATCTATTTGTTTGGGATCCTCTAAATCTATTTGTTTGGGATCCACTAGCTCTATTTGTTTGGGATCCTATAAATTTATTTGTTTGGGATGTACTATGAAATTTTGTTTGGAATCCACTAGCTCTATTTGTTTGGGATCCTTTAAATATATTTGTTTGGGATCCACTAAATCAGTTTGTTTGGGATCCTCTAGCTCTGTTTGTTTGGGATCCTCTAGCTCTATTTCTTTGGGATCCTCTAGATCTATTTGTTAGTGATCCTCTAAATATATTTGTTTGGGATCCTCTACATCTATTTGTTAGGGATCCTCTAGATCTATTTGTTAGGGATCCTCAAAATATATTTGTTTGGGATTTACTAGCACTATTTGTTTGGGATCCACTAACTATATTTGTTTGGGATCCTCTAAATCTATTTGTTTGGGATCCACTAAATCTATTTGTTTGGGATCGTCTAAATATATTTATTTGGGATCCTCTAAATCTATTTGTTTGGGATCCTATCAATCTATTTGTTTGGGATCCTACAAATCTATTTGTTTGGGATACCCTAGCTCTATTTGTTTGTGGTCCTCTAAATATATTTGTTTGGGTTTCACTAAATCTATTTGTTTGGGATCCTCTAAATACATTTATTTGGGATCCTCTAAATACATTTGTTTGGGATCCTCTAGATCTATTAGTTTGGGATCTTCTAGATCTATTTGTTTGGGATCCTCTCAATCTATTTGTTTGGGATCCTCCAAATCTATTTGTTTGGGAGCTACTAGAACTATTTGTTTGGGATTCGCTAGCTCTATTTGTTTGGGAGCCTCTAGATCTATTTGTTAGGGATCCTCTAGATCTATTTGTTAGGGATCCTCTAGATCTATATGTTTGGGATTTACTAGCACTAGTTGTTTGGGATCCACTAAGTATATTTGTTTGGGATCCTCTAAATCTATTTGTTTGGGGATCCACTAAATCTATTTGTTTGGGATCCTCCAAATCTATTTGTTTGGGAGCTACTAGAACTATTTGTTTGGGATACTCTAGCTCTATTTGTTTGGAATCCACTAGCTCTATTTGTTTGGGATCCTCTAAATACATTTGTTTGGGATCCACTAAATCTATTTGTTTGGGATCCTCTAGATCTATTTGTTAGGGATCCTCTAGATCTATTTGTTAGGAATCCTCGAAATATATTTGTTTGGGATTTACTAGCACTATTTGTTTGGGATACACTAATTATATTTGTTTGGGATCCTCTAGTTCTATTTGTATGGGATCCTCTAACTCTATTTGTTTTGGATTCACTAAATCTTTTCGTTTGGGATACACTAAATCTATTTGTTTGGGATCCTCTAGCTCTATTTGTTTGGTATCTACTAGAACTATTTGATTGGCATCCACTAGCTCTATTTGTTTGGAATCCTCTAAATCTCTTTGTTTGTGTTCCACTAAATCGTTTTGTTTCGGATCATCTAGCTCTATTTGTTTGGGATCCTCTAAATCTATTTGTTTGGGATCCACTAAATCCTTTTGTTTGGGATCCACTAAATCTATTTGTTTGGGATCCTCTAAATACATATATTTGGGATCCTCTAAATATATTTGTTTGGGATCCTCTAGATCTATTTGTTAGGGATCCTTTAAATATATTTGTTTGGGATTTACAAGCACTATTTGTTTGCGATCCACTAACTATATATTTTTTGGATCCTCTCAATCTATTTGTTTAGGATCCGCTAGCTCTATCTGTTTGGGATCCTCTAAATCTATTTGTTTGGGATCCACTAAATCTATTTGTTTGGGATCCACTATGTCTATTTGGGATCCTCGAAATCTATTTGTTTGGGATCCTCTAAATCTATTTGTTTGGGATCCACTAGCTCTATTTGTTTGGGATCCTATGAATGTATTTGTTTTGGATTCACTAAATCTGTTTGTTTGGGATACACTAAATATATTTGTTTGGGATCCTGTAGCTCTATTTGTTTGGGATCTACTAGAACTATTTGATTGGGATCTGCTAGCTCTATTTGTTTGGGATCCTGTAGCTCTATTTGTTTGGGATACTCTAGATCTATTTGTTTGGGATCTTCTAACTCTATTTGTTTGGGATCCACTAAATCTATTAGTTTAGGATCCACTAAATCTATTTGTTTGGGATCCTCTAAATAGATTTATTTGGATCCTCTAAATATATTTGTTTGGGATCCTCTAAATATATTTGTTTGGGATCCGCTAGCTCTATATGTTTGGGATCCTCTAAATCTATTTGTTTGGGATCCACTAAATCTATTTGTTTGGGATCTCTAGATCTATTTGTTAGGGATCCTATAAATCTATTTGTTTGGGATCCACTAAATCTATTTGTTTGGGATCCTCTAAATACATTTATTTGGGATCCTCTAAATACATTTATTTGGGATCCTCTAAATATATTTGTTTGGGATCCTCTAGATCTATTTGTTAGGGATCCTCTAGATCTATTTGTTAGGCATCCTCAAAATATATTTGTTTGGCATTTACTAGCACTATTTGTTTGGGATCCACTAAATCTATTTTTTTGGGAACCTCTCAATCTATTTGTTTGGGATCCTCCAAATCTATTTGTTTGGGAGCTACTAGCACAATTTGTTTGGGATTCGCTAGCTCCATTTGTTTGTGATCCTCTAAATATATTTGTTTGGGATCCTCTAAATATATTTGTTTGGGATCCTCTAAATCTATTTGTTTGGGATCCTCCAAATCTATTTGTTTGGGAGCTACTAGCACAATTTGTTTGGGATTCGCTAGCTCCATTTGTTTGTGATCCTCTAAATATATTTGTTTGGGATCGTCTAAATACATTTATTTGGGATCCTCTAAATCTATTTTTTTGGGAACCTCTCAATCTATTTGTTTGGGATCCTCCAAATCTATTTGTTTGGGAGCTACTAGCACAATTTGTTTGGGATTCGCTAGCTCCATTTGTTTGTGATCCTCTAAATATATTTGTTTGGGATCCTCTAAATATATTTGTTTGGGATCCTCTAAATATATTCGTTTGTGATACATTAAATCTATTTGTTTGGGATCCACTATGTCTATTTGGGATCATCTAAATCTATTTGTTTGGGATCCTCTAAATCTATTTGTTTGGGATCCACTAGCTCTATTTGTTTGGGATCCTATAAATTTATTTGTTTGGGATGTACTATGAAATTTTGTTTGGAATCCACTAGCTCTATTTGTTTGGGATCCTTTAAATATATTTGTTTGGGATCCACTAAATCAGTTTGTTTGGGATCCTCTAGCTCTATTTGTTTGGGATCCTCTAGCTCTATTTCTTTGGGATCCTCTAGATCTATTTGTTAGTGATCCTCTAGATCTATTTGTTAGGGATCCTCAAAATATATTTGTTTGGGATTTACTAGCACTATTTGTTTGGGATCCACTAACTATATTTGTTTGGGATCCTCTAAATCTATTTGTTTGGGATCCACTAAATCTATTTGTTTGGGATCGTCTAAATACATTTATTTGGGATCCTCTAAATCTATTTGTTTGGGATCCTATCAATCTATTTGTTTGGGATCCTACAAATCTATTTGTTTGGGATACCCTAGCTCTATTTGTTTGTGGTCCTCTAAATATATTTGTTTGGGTTTCACTAAATCTATTTGTTTGGGATCCTCTAAATACATTTATTTGGGATCCTCTAAATACATTTGTTTGGGATCCTCTAGATCTATTAGTTTGGGATCTTCTAGATCTATTTGTTTGGGATCCTCTCAATCTATTTGTTTGGGATCCTCCAAATCTATTTGTTTGGGAGCTACTAGAACTATTTGTTTGGGATTCGCTAGCTCTATTTGTTTGGGAGCCTCTAGATCTATTTGTTAGGGATCCTCTAGGTCTATTTGTTAGGGATCCTCTAGATCTATATGTTTGGGATTTACTAGCACTAGTTGTTTGGGATCCACTAAGTATATTTGTTTGGGATCCTCTAAATCTATTTGTTTGGGGATCCACTAAATCTATTTGTTTGGGATCCTCCAAATCTATTTGCTTGGGAGCTACTAGAACTATTTGTTTGGGATACTCTAGCTCTATTTGTTTGGAATCCACTAGCTCTATTTGTTTGGGATCCTCTAAATACATTTGTTTGGGATCCACTAAATCTATTTGTTTGGGATCCTCTAGATCTATTTGTTAGGGATCCTCTAGATCTATTTGTTAGGAATCCTCGAAATATATTTGTTTGGGATTTACTAGCACTATTTGTTTTGGATTCACTAAATCTTTTCGTTTGGGATACACTAAATCTATTTGTTTGGGATCCTCTAGCTCTATTTGTTTGGGATCTACTAGAACTATTTGATTGGCATCCACTAGCTCTATTTGTTTGGAATCCTCTAAATCTCTTTGTTTGTGTTCCACTAAATCGTTTTGTTTCGGATCATCTAGCTCTATTTGTTTGGGATCCTCTAAATCTATTTGTTTGGGATCCACTAAATCCTTTTGTTTGGGATCCACTAAATCTATTTGTTTGGGATCCTCTAAATACATATATTTGGGATCCTCTAAATATATTTGTTTGGGATCCTCTAGATCTATTTGTTAGGGATCCTTTAAATATATTTGTTTGGGATTTACAAGCACTATTTATTTGCGATCCACTAACTATATATTTTTTGGATCCTCTCAATCTATTTGTTTAGGATCCGCTAGCTCTATCTGTTTGGGATCCTCTAAATCTATTTGTTTGGGATCCACTAAATCTATTTGTTTGGGATCCACTATGTCTATTTGGGATCCTCTAAATCTATTTGTTTGGGATCCTCTAAATCTATTTGTTTGGGATCCACTAGCTCTATTTGTTTGGGATCCTATGAATGTATTTGTTTTGGATTCACTAAATCTGTTTGTTTGGGATACACTAAATATATTTGTTTGGGATCCTGTAGCTCTATTTGTTTGGGATCTACTAGAACTATTTGATTGGGATCTGCTAGCTCTATTTGTTTGGGATCCTGTAGCTCTATTTGTTTGGGATACTCTAGATCTATTTGTTTGGGATCTTCTAACTCTATTTGTTTGGGATACACTAAATCTATTAGTTTAGGATCCACTAAATCTATTTGTTTGGGATCCTCTAAATAGATTTATTTGGATCCTCTAAATATATTTGTTTGGGATCCTCTAAATATATTTGTTTGGGATCCGCTAGCTCTATATGTTTGGGATCCTCTAAATCTATTTGTTTGGGATCCACTAAATCTATTTGTTTGGGATCCTCTAGATCTATTTGTTAGGGGTCCTCTAAATCTATTTGTTTGGGATCCACTAAATCTATTTGTTTGGGATCCTCTAAATACATTTATTTGGGATCCTCTAAATATATTTGTTTGGGATCCTCTAGATCTATTTGTTAGGGATCCTCTAGATCTATTTGTTAGGAATCCTCAAAATATATTTGTTTGGGATTTACTAGCACTATTTGTTTGGGATCCACTAACTATATTTGTTTGGGATCCTCTAAATCTATTTGTTTTGGATCCACTAAATCTATGTGTTTGGGATCGTCTAAATACATTTATTTGGGATCCTCTAAATCTATTTGTTTGGGATCCTCTCAATCTATTTGTTTGGGATCCTCCAAATCTATTTGTTTGGGAGCTACTAGCACAATTTGTTTGGGATACGCTAGCTCCATTTGTTTGGGATACTCTAAATCTATTTGTTTGTGATCCTCTAAATATATTTGTTTGGGATCCACTATGTCCATTTGGGATCATCTAAATCTATTTGTCTGGGATCCTCTAAATCTATTTGTTTGGGATCCACTAGCTCTACTTGTTTGGGATGCTATAAATTTATTTGTTTGGGATATACTATGAAATTTTGTTTGGAATCCACTAGCTCTATTTGTTTGGGATCCTCTAAATATATTTGTTTGGGATCCACTAAATCTTTTTGTTTGGGATCCTCTAGCTCTATTTGTTTGGGATCCTCTAAATCTATTTGTTTGTGATCCTCTAAATATATTTGTTTGTGATCCTCTAAATATATTTGTTTGGGATCTTCTAAATATATTTGTTTGGGATCCGCTAGCTCTATATGTTTGGGATCCTCTAAATCTATTTGTTTGGGATACATTAAATCTATTTGTTTGGGATCCACTAGCTCTATTTGGGATCATCTAAATCTATTTGTTTGGGATCCTCTAAATCTATTTGTTTGGGATCCACTAGCTCTATTTGTTTGCGATCCTATACATTTATTTGTTTGGGATATACTATGAAATTTTGTTTGGAATCCACTAGCTCTATTTGTTTGGGATCCTCTAAATATATTTGTTTGGGATCCACTAAATCTATTTGTTTGGGATCCTCTAGCTCTATTTGTTTGGGATCCTCTAAATCTATTTGTTTGGGATCCACTAAATCTATTTGTTTGGGATCCTCTAGATATATTTGTAAGGGATCCTCTAAATCTATTTGTTTGGGATCCACTAAATCTATTTGTTTGGGATCCTCTAAATACATTTATTTGGGATCCTCTAAATATATTTGTTTGGGATCCTCTAGATCTATTTGTTAGGGATCCTTTAAATATATTTGTTTGGGATTTACTAGCACTATTTGTTTGGGATCCTCTAAATCTATTTGTTTGAGATCCACTAAATCTATTTGTTTTGTGATCCTCTAAATACATTTATTTGGGATCCTCTAAATCTATTGTTTTGGGATCCTCCAAATCTATTTGTTTGGGAGCTACTAGCACAATTTGTTTGGGATACGCTAGCTCTATTTGTTTGGGATACTCTAAATCCATTTGTTTGGGATCCTCTAAATATATTTGTTTGGTATCCTCTAAATCTATTTGTTTGGGATCCGCTAGCTCTATATGTTTGAGATCCTCTAAATCTATTTGTTTGGGATCCACTAAATCTATTTGTTTGGGATCCTCTAGATCTATTTGTTAGGAATCCTCTAAATACATTTGTTTGTGATCTACTAGCGCTATTCGTTTGGGACCCTCTAGCTCTATTTGTTTGGGATCCTCTAAATCTACTTGTTTGTGTTCCACTAAATCTTTTTGTTTCGGATCCTCTAGCTCTATTTTTATGGGATCCACTAACTCCATTTGTTTGGTATCCTCTAAATCTATGTGTTTGGGTTCCACTAAATATTTTTGTTTCGGATCCTCTAGCTCTATTTGTTTGGGATCCACTAAGTCCATTTGTTTGGGATCCTGTAAATCAATTTGTTTGGGATCCACTAAATCTATTTGTTTGGGATCTACCTGCTCTATTTCTTTGGGATCCTCAAAATCTGTTTGTTTGGGTTCCACTAAATATTTTTGTTTCGGAACCTCTAGCTCTATTTGTTTGGGATCCACTAACTCCATTTGTTTGGGATCCTCTAAATCTATTTGTTTGGGATCCACTAACTAAATTTGTTTGGCATCCTTTAAATCTATTTGTTTGGGATCCACTAGCTCTATTTGTTTGGGATCCTCTAAATCTATTTTGTTCGGGACCTTCTGAATCTATTTGTTTGGGATCCTCTAAATCTATTTGTTTGGGATCCTCTAGCTCTATTTCTTTGGGATCCACTAGCTCTATTTGGGAACCTCTATATCTATTTGTTTGGAATTCTCTAAATATATTTGTTTGGGATCCAATAGGTCTATTTGTTTGGGATCCACTAGCTCTTTTTGTTTGAATCCTCTAAATATATTTGTTTGAGATCCTCTAAATCTATTTGTTTGGGTTCATCTAAATGTATTTGTTTGGGATCCTCTAAACATATTTGTTTGGGATCCTCCAAATATATTTGTTTTGGATCTTCTAGCTCCATTTGGTTGGGATCCTCTAAATATATTTGTTTGGGATCCACTATGTCTATTTGGGATCCTCTAAATCTATTTGTTTGGGATCCTCTAAATCTATTTGTTTGGGATCCACTACCTCTATTTGTTTGAGATCCTCTAAATGTATTTGTTTGGGATCTACTAGCTCAATTTGTTTGGATCCTCTAAATCTATTTGTTTGGGATCTACTATGAATTTTTGATTGGAATCCACAAGCTCTATTTGTTTGAGATCCTCTAAATCTATTTGTTTGGGATCCGCTAAATCTATTTGTTTGGGATCCGCTAACTCTATTTGTTTGGGATCCGCTAACTCTATTTGTTTGGGATCCGCTAACTCTATTTGTTTGGGATCCGCTAACTCTATTTGTTTGGGATCTGCTAACTCTATTTGTTTGGGATCCACTAACTCTATTTGTTTGCGATCCGTTAGCTCTATTTGTTTGGGATCCGCTAGCTCAATTTGTTTGGGATCTGCCATCTTTTTTGTATTTCTTATTGTCATGCTTCTCTCTGCTTTGGAAGAAAAACTGAGTCAAGCGACCGACACGTTTGTTTCCCTGTAATGATTTCTGCAAACTTGAGGTCTGTTTTGTTTTGTTCCTACTACTGTGTGACCTAGTTAGAGTATGAAAGCGTACCTTCTCTCTCTCTCTTTCTCCCCCCCCCCCCTCTCTCTCATGCATTGTTAAACCTATGGGCATGGATCAGGCACAGTCAAATAAGCACCAGTCAGATAGAGCTAATATTGAGCTAATGGGGAGTTGAGAATTTTGACATTCTTCAACCAAAACACAGTGACAAGAAGTGTGTCTGTTCTCGTGTGAACCACATTCAATTAAGAGCACAGAAAGGACACATTTTTTAACTGCCCCGGGTGCATAATTGGATGAGGAAGGAGGAAGAACAAAGTGAGGTAGCTGCTAAAAAGGTTTTAACTATCTGTTGTGTAGTAGGTTCAGTAAGATGAGGACACGATGGTTGTAATTAAAGGTACGTAAAATCAGCAGGCTTAACATTCCATCACAGCATACAGATGTGCTCTCTTAATTTGATCACTCTGTTGGAACAGATTGGAAAATTAACAACAATGTACAGGGATACATCATAGTGTTATTTTGATCTATTTTGAAGAGATGCA
The DNA here is from genome assembly GCF_013265735.2 of Oncorhynchus mykiss. NCBI lineage: Eukaryota > Metazoa > Chordata > Actinopteri > Salmoniformes > Salmonidae > Oncorhynchus > Oncorhynchus mykiss. Next base: position 37,742,850 of record NC_048568.1, read on the forward strand.
CGCTGGGCCACCAAATGATAACGATGTGACCGTTATTGATCGTGATGCAAAGAATTCCTTACCAAATGCAAACTTGTATTGAAGGTTTTAAAAAGCTTATAAAGTTTGTCATTTCCACTTAAACATTTCTGAAATGATTTGCACTAATGAAAAATGTATCAACCCCCACAAAAAATGTCCATTCATTATAATCCATATAATAATTCCCATTTCTTGTTGCTGCAGGATTATTTTCCTGCTGTAAGAAAGTGGTCAAATTAATATAGTACACCTGTACATAATCAGCACATGCATAGTCTTCTTCTCCATGACTCCATGATCATCCCAGTAGGTACTTCCATTCTGTATGCAGAAATACCTGTATGTCTCTAGTTGTGAACCGTTTTGTATGTAGAATACTGTAGGTAGATTAGAACACCTGTATGTCTCTGGTGATGAATAGAACACCTGTCAGATCCGCTTCAGTACCGGGTTAAACCAAAGGCATTCATATCATCTGAATGTGACATTAAACCCTCAAGTATCCTGACTCCCAAACTGGCTTTTACTTTGGACTGTAGCGGCATTCTATTATTCATTTGACATCATGACAAACTATGTGGGCTTGGTGTCTCACAGAAAAGTTTTTCTCAAATGGCTGCTGATGAGCAAGAGATAAGGAAAGTGAAGAGGAGTGAGAAGAGGAGAGAGAAGAGGAGAGAGAAGGGGGAGAAGAGGAGAGAGAAGAGGGAGAAGAAGAGAGAGAAGCGAGAGAAAAGGAGAGAGGACAGAAGAGGAGAGAGAATAGAGAGAAAAGGAGAGAGAAGAGGCAGAAGATGAGAGAGAAGAGGACAGAAGAGGAGAGAGAAGAGAGAGAAGAGGAGAGAGAAGTGGGAGATGAGGAGAGAGAAGAGGACAGAAGAGGAGAGAGAAGCGGGAGAAGAGGAGAGAGAAGTGGGAGATGAGGAGAGAGAAGAGGACAGAAGAGGAGAGAGAAGCGGGAGAAGAGGAGAGAGAAGAGGATCAGAAGAGGAGAGAGAAGAGGGAGAAGAGGAAAGAGAAGAGGGAGAAGAGGAGAGAGAAGCGGGAGAAGAGGAGAGAGAAGAGGACAGAAGAGGAAAGAGAAGAGGGAGAGAGAAGAGGACAGAAGAGGAGAGAGAATAGGGAGGAGAGAAGAGGACAGAAGAGGAGAGAGAATAGGGAGAAGAGGAGAGAGAAGAGGACAGAAGAGGAAAGAAGAGAGGGAAGAGGAGACAAAAAGAGAAAGAGAGAGAGAAAGATAGAGAGAGAGAGAGAGAAGCCCATAGGAGTTGACTGGCACGTATCCAGCCAGAAATATTCATGCTTTGTTAAAAAGAGCGAGAGGCATCCCCAGGGCTGTCTCTGTGAATAAGCCAGAAGCTCTGACAGCTTTCTCACACGAAAGAAGAACAGCTACACTCGACTCCTCTCCTGCCTCCCTTCCCTTCCTTCTCTTTCACACTCACTCGCTCTGTTCCTCCATCTCTCCCTTGGAGTGACAGGGGTATAATTGTGCCACAGGGTTTTAGGTGGTGTGACATATCTGTCACCTTGGAGACGTGCCACCACTCTCTCACCTGAGGAACAGGCTTCCTTGCTGTTGTGCTGTCTCAAACATTTTGTTGACTATTTGTTGACTTTTTCGTCAGAACAGTAAAGGCTCATAAACTTTCTCCCTAAAGTTTTAGCGCTCAGCTCAAACATGGAGGGGAAAGCGTTGTGACACCAAAGGCATAAAATACAAATATTGATGAAGTTGTATTTTGCCTAAATGAACCAGAATGTCTTCAGATAAAGTAGATCTGAATGAGCATGAAGTCAGCGTTGAGGACTCCAGCACTCTCGTTGGGATGCTGGAAGAGCGTATTCTTCATGAGAATGGAACTAATATGACTAGCGGTGTAGTGAAGAAATCATATACATTTATGAGAATCATAAACTAAAGCACTTAAAAAGCAATCTCTCTCTATTTCTCTCTCTCTCTCTGTTTCTCTCTCGCCCTCTGCCTCTCTTTCTGTCTCTTCTCTCTCTCTTTCTTACTCTCTCTCTCTCTCTCTCTCTCTCTCTGCCCCTGCCTCCCTCCGTTCCGTCAAGTTTTAATTGAATATCAAGAGTTCAGCCGGGTGATGAACTATATTGGATTTGACAACTCTAAGAAAGAGTTATTGGAGGATAGAAGCACTTTATTTTTGGTGACCTAATTGTATCCTCCCCGTGGCTGCCTGCTAGCTGCTTGTGCGGTATCTCAGTCAGTCCTCAAACGGCTTCATTTCCTCATACAAATTATTCCTCACCACACAGATTTATATCTTCCCTTTCTTCATTTTTGATACCTTTAGTGTGCTCCGTAGGGATTTGGGAAGAGGGAAAAAGTGCTTCTTTGTTGTTTTTTTACAAGCAATTGTTGAAACACCTTAAGTCTCTGGTGAGCAGGAGGAAACATCCAGACAGACAAGGATGGCCTATTTAGAGAATCATTCAAATATACAACACAGGAAGACAGTAGTTAATTATGATGTCTGTGACATTTTACCAATTGATTAAAGATGGATAAGTTTACATAGTGGAGATTACTTTTACTTCAGCTGGTCTGCTGCTTGAGACAAAAAAAGTGTCAACCCTTTCTAAGGAATGATCTATATAACATGGAAAAACTTGATTATAGCTCTTATTCTGTAATACATTATGCATGAAAGATGTTCAAATTCATGCACACAATCTCAAGTCCAAATGAAAATAAATCATGCTGTAGTTTATAATACGGTTTCAAATACAAAATTAGTCTAGTCTCTTTCAACACTTTCAGATGAAGAGAGAGTAGAGAGAGAAACAGAGAAAGGGAGTAGAGAGAGAGAGAAAGATTAGAGAGAGAGAAAGAGTGTCACGCCCTGACCTTAGAGAGCCGTTTTATTTCTCTATTTGGTTAGGTCAGGGTGTGATGTGGTGTCGGCATTCTATGTTCTATTTTCTATGTTTTGTATTTCTTTGTTTTGGCCGGGTATGGTTCTCAATCAGGGACAGCTGTCTATCGTTGTCTCTGATTGGGAACCATACTTAGGCAGCCCTTCTTCCCGCCTGTCTTTGTGGGTAGTTAACTTTGTTTGTGGTACTTAGCCCTATAAGTGTCACAGTTGTTCAGTTTGTTTCTTGTTTTGTTGGTGACATTTTGAAATAAAAAGGAAAATGTACGCTCACCACGCTGCACCTTGGTCTTCTTCCAGCAATGGCCGAGAGAGAGTAGAGAAAGAGAGAGATTAAGAGATTAAAGAGAGAGAAAGAGATGAGAGAGAGAGAGAGAGAGTAGAGAGCGAAGAGCAAGTGTCTTCACTGAGAAGTGCCTTTCCCTGCAAGCAGACCACCATAGTCCCTGTGTCCAAGAAGACTTAGGTAACCTGCCTAAATGACTACCGACCCGTAGCACTCACTTATGTAGCCATGGAATGCTTTGAAAGGCTGGTCATGGCTCACAGGTGGTACGGGTAGGTAATCCTCAATACGGAGGCCCCTCATGGGTGCGTGCTCAGTCCCCTCCTGTACTCTCTGTTCACTTATGACTGCACTGTCAGGCACGACTCCAACACCATTATTAAGTTTGCCGATGACACAACAGCCTGATCACCGACAATGACGAGACAGCCTATAGGGAAGAGTTGATTGTGGACTACAGGAAAAGGAGGACAGAGCACGCCCCCATTCTCATCGACGGGGCTGTAGTGGAGCAGGTTGAGAGCTTCAAGTTCCTTGGCTTCCACATCAACAACAAACTAACATGGTCCAAACACACCAAGACAGTCGTTAAGAGGGCATGAAAAAACCTATTCCCCCTCTCGAGACTGAAAAGATTTGGCATGGGTCCTCAATTCCTCAAAAGGTTTTACAGCTGCACCATCGAGAGCATCCTGACGGGTTGCATTACAGCCTGGTATGGCAACTGCTCGGCCCCCGACCGCAAGGCGCTACAGAGGGTAGTGCGTACGGCCCAGTACATCACTGGGGCCAAGCTTCCTGCCATCCAGGACCTCAATAACAGGCGGTGTCAGAGGAAGGCCCTAAAAATGTTCAGAGACTCCAGCCACCCAAGTCATAGACTGTTCTCTCTGCTACTGAATGGCAAGCGGTACCGGAACTCCAAGTCTAGGACCAAGAGGCTAATAAACAGCTTCTACCCCCAAGCCATAAGACTGCTGAACAGCTAATCAAATGGTCACCCAGACTATTTGCATCCCCCCCCCCCCCCATCCCCCGGAACACTGCTGCTACTCTCTGTAAAAAAATCTATGCATTGTCACTTTAATAACTCTACCTACATGTACATATTACCTCAATGACCTTGACACCGGTGCCCCCGCACATTGACACATTGACTCTGTTTTTTATTTAATTTTTTATTTCACCTTTATTTAACCAGGTAGGCCAGTTGAGAACAAGTTCTCATTTACAATTGCGACCAGGCCAAGATAAATCAAACAACAACACAGACACAAACAACAACACAGAGTTACACAAGGAATAAACAAGCGTAGAGTCAATAACACAATAGAAAAAAAGAAAGTCTATATAAAGTGTGTGCAAATGGCATGAGGTGGTAAGATAATAAAGAGGCCATAGTAGCAAAGTAATTACAATTTAGCAAATTAACACTGGAGTGATAGATGTGCAGATGATGATGTGCAAGTAGAAACACTGGTATGCAGAAAAGCAAAAAAGTAAATAAAAACAATATGGGGATGAGGTAGGTAGATTGGGTGGGCTATTTACATATGGACTATGTACAGCTGCAGAAATCGGTTAGCTGTTCAGATAGCTGATGCTCCAGTTTCAACTGTTCTGCCTTATTATTATTCGACCATGCTGGTCATTTATGAACATTTGAACATCTTGGCCATGTTCTGTTATAATCTCCACCCGGCACAGCCAGAAGAGGACTGGCCACCCCACATGTGCTCTCTCTAATTCTCTCTTTCTCTCTTTCTTTCTCTCTCTCGGAGGACCTGAGCCCTAGGACCATGCCCCGGGACTGCCTGACATGATGACTCCTTGCTGTCCCCAGTCCACCTGGCCGTGCTGCTGCTCCAGTTTCAACTGTTATGCCTTATTATTATTCGACCATGCTGGTCATTTATGAACATTTGAACATCTTGGGCCATGTTCTGTTATAACCTCCACCCGGCACAGCCAGAAGAGGACTGGCCACCCCACATAGCCTGGTTCCTCTCTAGGTTTCTTCCTAGGTTCTGGCCTTTCTAGGGAGTTTTTCCGAGCCACCGTGCTTCTACACCTGCATTGCTTGCTGTTTGGGGATTTAGGCTGGGTTTCTGTACAGCACTTTGAGATATCAGCTGATGTACGAAGGGCTATATAAATACATTTGATTTGATTTGATTTGATTTGGTGTTTAAAGTTAGTAAGGGAGATATAAGTCTCCAGCTTCCGTGATTTTTACAATTCGTTCCAGTCATTGGCAGCAGAGAACTGGAAGGAAAGGCGGCCAAAGAGGAATTGGCTTTGGGGGTGACCAGTGAGATATGCCTGCTGATGCACGTGCTACGAGTGGGTGTTGTTATCGTGACCAGTGAGCTAAGGCGGGTGGGTGCAGGCAGCGAACGGTTGAAAAGCATGCATTTAGTTTTACTAGCGTTTAAGAGCAGTTGGAGGCCACGGAAGGAGTGTTGTACCGGTACCCCCTGTATAAACCCCTGCTATTGTTATTTACTGCTGCTCCTCTTTAATTATTTGTTATTCTTATCTCTTACCCTATTTTTTTTCTTAAAACTGTATTGTTGGCTGTTGTATTCGGCGCATGTGAAAAATACAATTTGATTTGATTTATCATATACGGCCATGATTGGGAGTGCCATAGGGCAGCACACTGTTGGCCCAGCTTCGTCCGGGTTTGACCAGGGTCGGCCGTCATTGTAAATACGAATTTGTTCTTAACTGACTTGCCCGGTTAAATAAATGGTAAATACATTTTTTTTAAATCCCATGCCAATAAAGCTTCTTATATTGACATTGATATTGAATTGAGAGATACCAGACAGATAGAGCATAGAGAGACTTTTTGTCTTTTTGCCTTTCTCTAATGATACATCCTTATTTCATTTCATTAAAACCTCAGCACCCCCCAACCTCCTTTAAAAAAACAAATATCCCGTGTGCTGCATACTCACCTTGCCCTCAACAACACCACACATCACATTATCCAAAACCTCACCACTACAACCGTATATACAACCCTTCTTCCCCAGCTGTACAGACGCCCCCCCCAACACACCATATCTCCTGAAATATCTCCACACTGTTTATCATTTTATAGAACTCACATTCCACCCTAAGGCGCGCAGAGACCATCCCATTGAATAATAGTTAAAGGTCTGTTATCCCCCCACCTTTGACCCTGTTCCTCCTTGTAAGCCAAATAGCCAAATTTGCCTGAGAAACAGAAAATTCAGCGACACACATTTCGTCTTTTCCTTATTTGAATACCTGTACCCCATTATAAACATCCCAACAGTAAACTCCACCCCCAACCTCTCACACAGACATTCCAATAGAGACATTAATGGCATTATCCTGGCGCACACAGAAAACACATGAATCACAGTTTCACTCAGGACACAGAAAGGATACTCCTGTCAGACTACCGGGTCGACGAGTGCCAACCAGCTGTTAGTGACCAGGGCTCGGAGTGTTAAAGTCCAACAAGTCCTGCAGACCCCCTTGCCAGTCCCCAGTCTCTACATTGGTGGTCCCTCTCCCTTTGGCAGCTCAACCACCCCCCTTACCGGCTCAGACCGTGCCTCCTGGACCTCCTCCAGGAATCTCTCCAGCAGCCTAAGAGATGTTAGTCCTGTTTGTTGCGCCAGAACTTCCAGGGTTTTCCACCCCTCCTCCCCCAGCAGCCGCAGGTCATCCAGCCTTAGTAAACCCGCTGCCATCAGTCGATCTATTATGTTGTATTATGTTGTATTCTCCTACATTCCTTTCACATTTCCACAAACTTCAAAGTGTTTCCTTTCAAATGGTACCTATACATATCCTTGCTTCAGGGCCTGAGCTACAGGTAGTTAGATTTGGGAATGCCATTTTAGGGGAAAATTGGAAAAAAAGGGGCGGATCCTAAAAAGGTTTTAATGACACCCCCACTGAGCCTGAATGAGACTCCTCTCCATTTCTGTCTAAAATCCAACGTACAGTTCCAGTCCCCTCGGACCACTAGCGTCTCCTTAGGCACTACCTGTGAAAGATCCTGTCTAAGACACCCAAATAGAACCCCCCGCTCTCTCTCCCTGTGTTAGGCGCATACATATTTATAAGGATAAAACCCCTGTTATGAATTTCTGCTTTTACTACAAGCAGTCTACCCCTACACACCTCCTTTGAGGAGAACATTTTTACGCTAGGCCCGATGCAACAAGGACTGCCACCACTGCATTAACATTTGTTCCATGGCTCAGCACACTTCCCTTTTCCACCAGAGCCCCCAATCGACTTCATTCACCACATCACCATGCGTCTCCTGCAGAAAAAACACCTGTACTTTTCTTATTTTACATATTCACCCAAAAGACTCCTTTTTCCCGCATATCTGGCGCCATTTGTATTAAGTAAGCCTACCTGAAGAGTCTCCATGAGAAGTGGGAGAAAAGCCAGCAAAGAAAGAGACCGACAGCAAAGCTCGAAAAGTCACAGAAAATAACAATTAATCTAAACAGCGTCTGAAGTTGTGACCCACTTCCTCAACCTTAAACGTTTCCTGGGTGAGACGACACCATGCCCCTTATTTTTCATGGTGAGTTGTACTGATCTTACAAACTTTCCCAGATAGCATAAAAAACTTCCAAATAAACCTTATTTTTCCCTTTAGTCTCATTCAGGAACCTTAACAGTTTCCTCACCGTGTAATTTGACCCCTCTGCCTGACTGTATGTCAGCTTTGGAACCATTGAGGAGGAGTCTGAAAAGAAAGCCTCCTCATCGTCCTCTTGCTCAGACTCACCTTCCTCCTCATCGTCTCAATCTCCCATCCTGACCACCTGCCTTTCTCTCTAGTCGGGACCAAGACCCAGCTTGACTAGACCCAGCCTGCTCTACACCACCATCTATAGCATGACTAGACCCAGTCTCATCTTCACCATCTTAGACCCTCATCTTAGACCCTCATCTACATCTATAGCCTGACTAGACCCAGCCTCATCTACATCTATAACATGACTAGACCCAGCCTCATCTACATCTATAACCTGACTATAACCAGCCTCATCTACACCACCATCTATAACCTGACTACACCCATTCTCATCTACACCATCAACTATATATAACATGACAAGACCCAGCCTCATCTATACCACCATGGAAATGACTAGACCCAGCCTCATCTACACCATCAACTATAACATGACTAGACCCAGCCTCATCTACACCATCAACTATAACATGACTAGACCCAGCCTCATCTACACCACCATCCATAACATGACTAGACCCAGCTTCTGCTGCCTGAGTCTCATGGCCCCCTACACATTGACCTCGATTTTCCCCACTGGCGCTTGTACAGTACCCTCACCTCTACCGCCTTTATGTGGGCGCGCAAAGCTCTTATGCCCCAATTCCCCACACTCAAAACACTGCAGTCTATGTGTGCTGGCAAACCCTGTGTATAGCCCCTCGCCATGCCTTACTTTAAAATTCACTTTTAACTGGTGCTCATTGTTGTTCAGAAATACACACATTTGTCCCTGGAACAACAAAAAAACATGCTTAACGGTATCTACCTGAAAACCTGCCGACAGTACACGAGTTCCGCTAGCAGTCTTTCCGGATTTGATCATCCCATAATAAACGGAGGCAGATTCACAACTACCACACTGGTCGAAGGAGTTGAAAGAGGAGAAATTGGCACCGCCACACCCCTTACAAATATTCCACTAGCAATCAGCCTGCCCACTAAATTTACTCTTTTCATGAACACAACCATAGCTTTGTTCATTCTGGATGCAGAATGAATAAATTCAGCTCCTACCTGTTCGCCGACCGCAAGCAGAACCTCCTCCACCTTAACTCCATTCTCAGGAACTCACCTGAATCCATGCCGTAAAGCCATCGCGCACACCTTACCGTTCAAACCCCAGGAAACAAAAACGCTGTCCTCTTCCTCCCTAACTTTGAATGAAAACACTGGTTACCGCCAAACTAACAGTGTGATAACCCTCCACCATAGAAAATACAATTTGAAAGAAAAGACCAAGGAAGAATCAAGAAAATAAGTAAGGACATAGCCCTCCACACGGCCTCTGAACTACAAACACTCCCAGCATGCACTGAGCTGAGAGAGAGAGGGAAAATAAAGTAACGAGAGAGAGAAAGAGAGCAGCGAGAGAGAAAGAAAGTATAACACCTAATTTGGCCGCCTTTCGTTCCAGTACTCTGCTGCCTGTGACTGGAACGAATTGCAAAAATCGCTGAAGTTGGAGACTTTTATCTCCCTCACCAACTTCAAACATCTGCTATCTGAGCAGCTAACCGATCGCTGCAGCTGTACATAGTCTATTGGTAAATAGCCCACCCATTTTCACCTACCTCATCCCCATACTGTTTTTATTTATTTACTTTTCTGCTCTTTTGCACACCAATATCTCTACCTGTACATGTCCATCTGATCATTTATCACTCCAGTGTTAATCTGCAAAATTGTAATTATTCGCCTACCTCCTCATGCCTTTTGCACACAATGTATATACACTCCCCTTTTTTTTCTACTGTGTTATTGACTTGTTAATTGTTTACTCCATGTGTAACTCTGTGTTGTCTGTTCACACTGCTATGCTTTATCTTGGCCAGGTCGCAGTTGCAAATGAGAACTTGTTCTCAACTAGCCTACCTGGTTAAATAAAGGTGAAATAAAAAAATAAATAAATAGAGAGAGAGAAAGCGAGTAGACCGAGTAGAGAGAGAAAAAGAGAGTAGAGAGAAAGAGTAGAGAGAGAGAGGTGCGCTAGGTGTGAATCAAAGACAATTTTTAGAGAAAGAGAGAGAGAGTGGCAGAAACACAGACCTAGAGAGGGAGAGAGTGGCAGAAACACAGACCTATAGAGGGAGAGAGTGGGAGAAACACAGAACTAGAGAGAGAGAGAGTGGGAGAAACACAGACCTAGAGAGAGAGAGAGTGGCAGAAACACAGAACTAGAGAGAGTGGCAGAAACACAGACCTAGAGAGAGAGAGAGAGTGGCAGAAACACAGACCTAGAGAGAGTGGCAGAAACACAGACCTAGAGACAGAGAGTGGTAGAAACACAGACCTAGAGAGAGTGGCAGAAACACAGACCTAGAGAGAGTGGCAGAAACACAGACATAGAGACAGAGAGTGGCAGAAACACAGACATAGAGACAGAGAGTGGTAGAAACACAGACCTAGAGACAGAGAGTGGTAGAAACACAGACATAGAGAGAGAGAGTGGCAGAAACACAGACCTAGAGAGAGTGGCAGAAACACAGACATAGAGACAGAGAGTGGCAGAAACACAGACATAGAGACAGAGAGTGGTAGAAACACAGACATAGAGAGAGAGAGTGGCAGAAACACAGACCTAGAGAGGGAGAGAGTGGCAGAAACACAGACCTAGAGAGAGAGAGTGGCAGAAACACAGACCTAGAGAGAGAGAGAGAGTGGCAGAAACACAGACCTAGAGAGAGAGAGTGGCAGAAACACAGACCTAGAGAGAGAGAGAGAGGGAGAGTGGCAGAAACACAGACCTAGAGAGAGAGAGAGAGTGGCAGAAACACAGACCTAGAGAGGGAGAGAGAGTGGCAGAAACACAGACCTAGAGAGAGAGAGAGTGGCAGAAACACAGACCTAGAGAGAGAGAGTGGCAGAAACACAGACCTAGAGAGAGAGAGTGGCAGAAAAACAGACCTAGAGAGGGAGAGAGTGGCAGAAACACAGACCTAGAGAGAGAGAGAGTTGCAGAAACACAGACCTGGAGAGAGAGAGTGGCAGAAACACAGACCTAGAGAGAGAGAGAGTGGCAGAAACACAGACCTAGAGAGAGAGAGATAGTGGCAGAAACACAGACCTATATAGAGAGCGAGTGGGAGAAACACAGACCTAGAGAGGGAGAGAGTGGGAGAAACACAGACCTAGAGAGGGAGAGAGTGGCAGAAACACAGCCCTATAGAGAGAGAGACTGGCAGAAACACAGACCTAGAGAGAGAGAGAGTGCAGTCTCAGTAAGTATAGCCTTGCTATTGAGAAAGGCCGCCATAGGCAGACCTGTCTCTCAAGAGAAGAAAGGCTATGTGCAAACTGCCCACAAAATGAGGTGGAAGCTGAGCTACATTTCCTAACCTCCTGCCAAATGTGTGTCCATATTAGAGACACATATTTCCCTCAGATTACATCGACCCAAAATCCAATTTTGATAAACTCCCATATCTATTGGGTGAAATTCCACAGTGTGCCATCACAGCAGCAAGATTTGTGACCTGTTGCCACAAGAAAAGTTCAACAAGTGAAGAACAAACAACCATTGTGAATGAAACCAATATTTATGTTAATTTATGTTCCCTTTTGTACTTTAACTATTTGCACATCGTTACAACACTGTATATAGACATAATATGACATTTTAATGTCTTTATTCTATGAAAAGCCAACTGACATTTACTCCTGAGGTGCTGACTTGCTGCACCCTCGACAACTACTGTGATTATTATTATTTGACCCTGCTGGTCATCTATGAACATTTGAACATCTTGGCCATGTTCTGTTATAATCTCCACCCGGCACAGCCAGAAGAGGACTGGCCATCCCTCAGAGCCTGGTTCCTCTCTAGGTTTCTTCCTCAGTTTTGGCCTTTCTAAGGAGTTTTTCCTAGCCACCGTGCTTCTACACCTGCATTGCTTGCTGTTTGGGGATTTAGGCTGGGTTTCTGTACAGCACTTTGAGATATCAGCTGATGTACGAAGGGCTATATATACATTTGATTTGATTTGATATTCTTTTGGAACTTGTGTGAGGGTAATGTTTACTGTTCATTTTTTATTGTTTATTTCACTTTTGTTTATTTTCAATTTCACTTGCTTTGGCAATGTAAACATATGTTTCCCATGCCAATAAAGAAATTGAGTTGATTTGAGTGCTATGGCTAGCTGCTTAGTGAGGCGCTATTCTATCTCTGGTGTACTATCAGATCTCTGTGATGCTATGTCGAGTAATATCCATGCGTCTGCTGAGAGTTACCACGCTGGTAGTTCCTGGCTTGTGTGTGGTGCGTGAGGCACGTGGTGGTGCCCTGTAGGGATGTCAACGCTCCCCACCCACCCCGGCGACGCCCCTGACAACAGCTGGCGTACGGCAGGAGGCGGTGGTACCCCGCTGATCAGATCTTGTCCGTCACATTTCCCCTAATTAACAGGCATCTGCTCTGCCGGTCTCCCGTCTCCCTGCACGGTTCTACTCTGGTTCTCCCTACACGGTTCTACTCTGGTTCTCCCTACACGATTAGCAGCTACACACTGGTTTTATTGACCTCCCTCAAGCCCGCTGAGGGATCCAGGTAGACCAGCATGAGATGCAACACCAGACAGATCAGGTTACATGCTTTTCTGGTATATTTTTGTTTAATGTGTCGTGATGTTTTGAGTTATCTTTACGGCACTTTCTGACATGGAGGGAGTGGCAGAGACCAGCTTGAAGAAGGAACGGATAAGAGTTTAACCAATTATCTTTTTGAGTTTTTATTTGTTCTTGATAATGCTGTTGTTTGTATCCATGAAATGTGTTTTCAGTTGAATAGAAATTGCATAGCTTGTCTGTTTGTGGTTTAGTATCTCTTTATGTATAGCAATGTTCTGTGGAAGGAGCAGGTTTTATGTGTCTTGGGAAAGGGGGAGGGGGGTAGGCCTACCGAAGTGCCCCTTCCTTCACAACACAAGGACTGACTGCACCTGAACACGCACCAGCTGGTGATATGAAAGAAAGGTGTGCTCTAATTTAAAATGCCATGTACCATATTTTCAAAGAAGTAAAAACAGCTCTCAATGCAAAGTCCTTGACCATAAATCAATTGTATTTTTTCCTGTTTTAATGAAATGTTGAACATAAACATCATTGCATGGAATATTTTTTCTAAATATATTACATTTCTGCTATTAAGCTTGTATAGATTCTGTGTCTGACATTCAACCTTGAATTTTTTGTTTTGTTTTGGCTTTTATTGGAGTGGAATTGAAAATTGAAAGGGTTATTTTTGTTGCTTTGTTTATTTGTTACCATTGTTTAAATCCCATTCCCATTTGCACTAAGTGAGAGAGAAGCACACTAGAGAACAGAGAATCCCAAATGGCACCCTATTCCCTACATTAGTGCACTACTTTTGACCAGAGCCCTATGGGCCCCTACTTTTGACCAGAACCTTATCTGCCCTGGACAAAAGTAGTGCACTATATAGGGAATAGGGTGCCATCTAGTACACAGCCAGTGTTTATTAATTTGGGTGAGAGAGATGGAGCCTCCACTGCCAAAGAGAGGAGAAGAGGAGTACTTGATGGAAGCCTCAGATTCATTAAAACTTAATTAATATGCATCATTATGTAAATGAGGTTGCAGTTAATGAGTTTTTAAAAGAAGTATTCCTTAATTAGTTCACTTTTAATGGCATCATCATTTATCTTTTTCTTCTTTGAAGCAGAATGATGTGGAAGACGTTCAGCAGAGGCAGTTAGTTTCAAAAATGCTAATCTAGGTTTTATCATCTTAATTTTCAGATTTCTCTGTGATTTGCCACAACGACATCTTGGATCTTTTCGCTAATGAGGGACGTTTACATGTTTTTTAATGTCACTTATTTAAATTAAAACGACGTCTGTAAGGGGGGGGGGTGTCTGTAATGACACAAAATGCTGTCAACGTATGTCTTTCACAAACAATTAAACTTTTATCTTCACTAATGCTTCTAAACGGCATCGTGTACTTGGGTATTTTTTTCATCCAGTTTGTGAGAATCATCAACAGCTCTCTTTTTCTGAAGAATAACACTTGACGGTGTCAGGAGACTTGTGAAGACTGGGGGAGTTGTTTCAGTGTCGCACACAGAGACAAATCGGTCGCCTGCATTTCCTGTAAAAGCACACTTCCTCCTCTTTCGGCTGATTTTTTCTTCTCTGAAATCCATCTTCTATACTCTACCCTGATCATCCTATTCTGCCCTGAGGACCACACACACACACACACACACACACACACACACACACACACACACACACACACACACACACACACGCACACACACACACACACGCACACACACACACACACACACACACTCTGTTTCATCCTACCATGAGGGCCATCCTTAGAGTGAGTGGCATCATTTCACCACATAAAGTAGCACCGGAAGGGACACGTGTTCTGCTTTAACAATAGCTATATCACACATGAGTGTCACCATACCCCTCCCAGGTGAGCTGGTATCAAGTGGATATGAATAAGAAAAGATATGTTTCATTGTGTAATCAGAACAACAAGAAAAAAGAGGTGAGTTGTGAAAATGCACCTCAAACACTGCCATAGTATTCTCACACCCTGGACATAGAGAGGCTTTTTATTCTCTATTTTGGTTAGGCCAGGGTGTGACTAGGGTGGGCATTCTATGTTATTTTTTCTATGTTTTTGTATTTCTTTGTTGTTTGGCCGGGTATGGTTCTCAATCAGGGACAGCTGTCTGTCCTCGTCTCTGATTGAGAACCATACTTAGGTAGCTCTTGCCCACATGGGTTTTTTGTGGGTAGTTGTTTTCTGTTTTAGTGTTTGTATCACCTTTCAGAACTGTTTCGTGTTATTCCTTTTGTTACGTTGTATTTAGTGTTCCGTTCTATTTAATAAATGTGAACACGTACCACGCTGCATCTTGGTCCTCACCTTCTTCCTCTGAATGCCGTTACACTAGGCCGATAGTGCTTTTATTACAACAATCACAATAAGTCTAAAGGTTGGACGTTGAATTATAACACAATCTGTACCTGAAAGTCAAACTCATTTCAGTTGAATGTGGCTCGACCTTGCATATTGTAGATGAAGATGTATAACAACAGAAATCATGCATAAGAAATGTTTACTCATTTATTATTTTTGTTTCTATGTATTTTTATAATAATTATTGTCAGCTACGTATTTCCTATATAAATGCTCCCTCTCCTCTCTCAGCTCAAGCGGCAGTCTGTTCTATTCTGTTCCATCTCATTATTTAAAGTTTCATTCCGAGGAGTCATTTCTCATAGACACATATACATTGTTGTTTAACGAGAAGCTGTATTCTATAAATTATTCAGAACACGAGGGATTACAATACGAGATCAAATGATAGGAGAGAGTACTCTCTACTGGAGGAGCGGCCCATACACGAACCATCACCCCCCCCCCTTCCCCCACCCCAACACGCTCCCTGGTTTGATGTTACATACTATCTGGTTATGTGAGAATAACCAGAGAGGAATATTGTGGCAGTGTGTGTGACTGTGTAGCATATGATATGACTGTAAGTAGATGGTTACTAATGTCACTCTTTCATTGACCTCTGTGCAGAGACTGTTGCCAATTTTGTAATGACATTTTTTTTCATTTTACACAATGATTATAAATATGTAATGTTTGATTAACATTTAATGATAACCATCATGATAACCTAATAAAAGTTACTCACTATGTTTGATTGTCACCAAATGTACATAGATAAAAGTATTTCTGTTGAATAGAATTGATGTCTAGTTTGCTAGAATGATTATAACTGTCACACCCTGACCTTAGAGAGCCTTGTTTATTCTCCATTTGATTAGGTCAGGGTGTGACTTGGGTGGGCAAATCTATGTTTCTATTTCTTTGTTGGCCAGGTATGGTTCCCAATCAGAGGCAGCTGTTTATCGTTGTCTCTAATTGGGGATCGTACTTAGGCAGCCCTTTTTTTTTTGTATTTAGTTGTTTTTCCGTGTCATTTTAATGAAAGTAAAATGTACGCCTACCACGCTGCGCCTTGGTCCGCTCATTTCAACGAACGTGACGATAACACTCAACTCATGCAAAAGTTGAATTATTGTTGCTTGTTTTTAAAACCCTTACACTCCTGGAAATTGGCCTGTTCTTACAGAAGAACTATAGAATACACTGCCGTGGTAGCAATTGAAAGAGAACACTTTGGAGATAGTGAGGAAATTATGAATGGAGAGGAGAATACAGTATTATTTAATTAATCCCAATTTGGGAAATTGTTTTATCACAGCATGCATCGTCAACAACTTACAAGGACAGCAGACGGAACAATGGCAGACACATGATTTGAAAACATTATTTTTTTAAAAACATTAAGACACATGAAGGCACCTGCATCTTAGTATCCGTAAAAGAATAGAGTCTGATTCTGATTTCTATCCTCTACTCTGGAAGAAAAAACAAACAAAAGCACCGGTCACAATAGGAAGACATCAGAAAACAGTTCATCAATTACTCGTTAAAAAGCCTCAAGGCAGTGGGTAAAAATGACCGTCGAAACCTCTCTGTGCAACTTCTGGGAAGGATGATCCTTGTCCCGTGTGTCATTAGAGTGCTGTTGATTGGCTGTGTGTCATTAGAGTGCTGTTGATTGGCTGTGTGTCATTAGAGTGCTGTTGATTGGCTGTATGTCATTAGAGTGCTGTGGATTGGCTGTGTGTCATTAGAGTGCTGTGGATTGGCTGTGTGTCATTAGAGTGCTGTGGATTGGCTGTGTGTCATTAGAGTGCTGTTGATTGGCTGTGTGTCATTAGAGTGCTGTGGATTGGATGTGTGTCATTAGAGTGCTGTGGATTGGCTGTGTGTCATTAGAGTGCTGTGGATTGGCTGTGTGTCATTAGAGTGCTGTGGATTGGCTGTGTGTGATTAGAGTGCTGTTGATTGGCTGTGTGTCATTAGAGTGCTGTGGATTGGCTGTGTGTCATTAGAGTGCTGTTGATTGGCTGTGTGTCATTAGAGTGCTGTGGATTGGCTGTGTGTCATTAGAGTGCTGTGGATTGGCTGTGTGTCATTAGAGTGTTGTGGATTGGCTGTGTGTCATTAGAGTGCTGTGGATTGGCTGTGTGTGATTAGAGTGCTGTTGATTGGCTGTGTGTCATTAGAGTGCTGTGGATTGGCTGTATGTCATTAGAGTGCTGTGGATTGGCTGTGTGTCATTAGAGTGCTGTGGATTGGCTGTGTGTCATTAGAGTGCTGTGGATTGGCTGTGTGTCATTAGAGTGCTGTTGATTGGCTGTGTGTCATTAGAGTGCTGTGGATTGGATGTGTGTCATTAGAGTGCTGTGGATTGGCTGTGTGTCATTAGAGTGCTGTGGATTGGCTGTGTGTCATTAGAGTGCTGTGGATTGGCTGTGTGTGATTAGAGTGCTGTTGATTGGCTGTGTGTCATTAGAGTGCTGTGGATTGGCTGTGTGTCATTAGAGTGCTGTTGATTGGCTGTGTGTCATTAGAGTGCTGTGGATTGGCTGTGTGTCATTAGAGTGCTGTGGATTGGCTGTGTGTCATTAGAGTGTTGTGGATTGGCTGTGTGTCATTAGAGTGCTTTTGATTGGCTGTGTGTCATTAGAGTGCTGTGGATTGGCTGTGTGTCATTGTCCATGATCATGTGTGTTTTTGCTTGTAGCCTTTTTGGTATCATGTCCTGCATCGAGTAGTAAATTCAGGTCCAGGTAATTGACCTCAGACCAAAGGTGAGGTCACAACAGTTCACCTGTCATAATTCTGAATCAAACATAACACTGTGGATTGTATGTGCAGTTTTAAATGTCATGTATTTTTCACACCATTTGTCAATAGTGAAATCTGAAAATACTCTGGATCCATTCAGTAACATGATAAAAATATTAATTGACATTTTGGAATAGGTGTAAGACAAGAAAACAATATGAAGTGTTTGAGTGAAAGGACTAACTGGTGTCTCCAAGTGGTCACACACCTCTCCAAAGTGTTCACAGTTCCTAAGTCATTTCCATGCACTTTTATGACTCAAGGAAAGAGCCTTTAATAACTACAAGGTGTTTTTTTTAGTTCTCCTAGCTGTGGCTTTGAGGAACTGGAACACGCACACTTGTGTTTTTTTTTTGTTTGGAACACAACATCCCCGCTATCACACAATTACAGTTTTTTTGTTGACGTAACCCCCCCCCCCAAAAAAAAATAATTCCGTTGTAAATTGCAATCTGGGTGTCAGAGTCGTGTGTATAGGTGGCAGGGAAGTCAGGCGCAGGAGAGTCGCCTGGGTCAGGTAGGCATCATCTGAAAGCTTACTCTATCGACAATATGGCTAGAAAAGTTATAAGATACGATCTTACAATGTTCGGCTTTCAAAAGGCATTTCAGACAAAGAGATTGTACGTTTTTATGAGCATAGAATCGAGTCCTGAGTGCATTTAAGTTCGTGTTCGTTCCCATATGAATTTACGACAAACACAGGCTCAGGGTATACCGAATGTCCTCCTTGTAACTGTGGATCAAACAGAGGCTCAGGGTATACCGAATGTCTTCCTTGTAACTGTGGATCAAACACAGGCTCAGGGTATACCACATGTCATCCTTGTAGCTGTGGATCAAACAGAGGCTCAGGGTATACCACATGTCATCCTTGTAGCTGTGGATCAAACAGAGGCTCAGGGTATACCGCATGTCATCCTTGTAGCTGTGGATCAAACAGAGGCTCAGGGTATACTGCATGTCATCCTTGTAACTGTGGATCAAACAGAGGCTCAGGGTATACCACATGTCATCCTTGTAGCTGTGGATCAAACACAGGCTCAGGGTATACCGCATGTCATCCTTGTAGCTGTGGATCAAACACAGGCTCAGGGTATACTGCATGTCATCCTTGTAACTGTGGATCAAACAGAGGCTCAGGGTATACCGCATGTCATCCTTGCAACTGTGGATCAAACAGAGGCTCAGGGTATACCGCATGTCATCCTTGTAGCTGTGGATCAAACAGAGGCTCAGGGTATACTGTATGTCATCCTTGTAACTGTGGATCAAACAGAGGCTCAGGGTATACTGCATGTCATCCTTGTAGCTGTGGATCAAACAGAGGCTCAGGGTATACCACATGTCATCCTTGTAACTGTGGATCAAGCGTGGTGATCGTAAAACATTGATATTGTAAATTACGTGTTTTCAAATATGTAAATGTGAAGTGCACATTTGGACTCGCTGGTGTGTGTGGTTTGCGTGTATGAGGGATGCAGTCGTGATGACGGAGAGTGTGGTAACTGTGTGAGATGTATGTATGTGGTGACGGGTGTGCGAGATGTGTGGGTGGTGACGGCTGAGTGTGTAAGTGTGATTTAGTCGAGTTTGTGTTGTGGATGGTATATACAGCTGGGATATAGGGCATAAGGAGGGGTCCATAGCACCAACTTCCCCCTCCAACTGCATTCATATGTATGTTGAAGTGGTACATAGTGGCAGAAAGTTTCAGTGTTGGCACAGTCAGAAAGAGACCATGGGTGTACTCCAGCGCCACCTTTAGGTACACGTTCTCGCCTCGTCTTCACTAATCCCTAACCCACTCGTCAAAACTGCTCTCAACGAACAATGGAGGAGAAGGAGGAACAGGTAATGGGAGAGGAGAGGACGTCAGGATAGAGTTCTGGGAGACGAAGGGAGAGAGATCTCTCTCTCTCTCTCTCTCTCTCTCTCTCTCTCTCAGAAACCCCAAACCCACTCCTCTAAAATAACAGATAAATAGATATTTATAAACCCACAGACAGAGAGAGAATGTAGAGAGAGCGAGTGGAGGAAGAGACAGAGAGAGAGGGGAGCGAGATAAGAGAGGAGAGAGGGAGAGAGAGAGAGAGAGAGAGAGAGAGAGAGAGACAGAGACAGAGAGACAAAGAGAGAGAGAGACACAGAGACAGAGAGAGAGAGAGAGAGAGACAGAGACAGAGACAGAGACAGAGAGAGAGAGAGAGAGAGAGAGAGAGAGAGAGAGAGAGAGAGAGAGACCGTAGGGGACTGTTTCCATTCCTCCACCCCCTCCTCTCCCCGCCCTCCCCATGCCACCTCCGATCAGGGATACAGACACATCTTAGCCCCCTGACACAACCACAGCCTGGCGGTGCCTGCTCTGCTTAACGCTCCTCCCTACTGAATACTCCCACCGACGCCTCTCTGAAAGGAGAAGAGAGGGAAGAGAGAAGTGGGGAAAGAAGTTTGGAACTCTGTAGGGATGTCCCTCTTTTTTTATTCATTTCAATTACAAGGACGGATATTCCTGTAGAGGAACACAGTATGATGTTCACCCTGATGTAGTAGGATACATGGAGAACACAGTGGGTAGTAGGATACATGGAGAACACAGTGGGTAGTAGGATACATGGAGAACACAGTGGGTAGTAGGATACATGGAGAACACAGTGGGTAGTAGGATACATGGAGAACACAGTGGGTAGTAGGATACATGGAGAACACAGTGGGTAGTAGGATACATGGAGAACACAGTGGGTAGTAGGATACATGGAGAACACAGTGGGTAGTAGGATACATGGAGAACACAGTGGGTAGTAGGATACATGGAGAACACAGTGGGTAGTAGGATACATGGAGAACACAGTGGGTAGTAGGATACATGGAGAACACAGTGGGTAGTAGGATACATGGAGAACACAGTGGGTAGTAGGATACATGGAGAACACAGTGGGTAGTAGGATACATGGAGAACACAGTGGGTAGTAGGATACATGGAGAACACAGTGGGTAGTAGGATACATGGAGAACACAGTGGGTAGTAGGATACATGGAGAACACAGTGGGTAGTAGGATACATGGAGAACACAGTGGGTAGTAGGATACATGGAGAACACAGTGGGTAGTAGGATACATGGAGAACACAGTGGGTAGTAGGATACATGGAGAACACAGTGGGTAGTAGGATACATGGAGAACACAGTGGGTAGTAGGATACATGGAGAACACAGTGGGTAGTAGGATACATGGAGAACACAGTGGGTAGTAGGATACATGGAGAACACAGTGGGTAGTAGGATACATGGAGAACACAGTGGGTAGTAGGATACATGAGGATACTTATTATACAGGCCTGCTACATTAGCGACACTGACTATACCAAACATTTGGTTGGGCCTGGACTCTACAAGGTGTCGACAGCGTTCCACAGGGATGTTGGCCCGTGTTAATTCCAATGCTTCCCACAGTTGTGTCAAGTCCGCTGGATGTCCTTTGGGTGGTGGACCATTCTTGATACCCACGGGGAACTGTTGAGCGTGAAAAACCCAGTAGTGTTGTTCTTATCACAAACGGGTGCGCCTGGCACCTACTACCATACAGTTCAAAGGCACTTCAATACTTTGTCTTGCCAATTCACCCAGTGATTGGCACACATATGAATCCATGTCTCAGTTGTCTTAAGGCTTTAAAATCCTTCTTTAACCTGTCTCCTTCCCTTCATCTTTAACCTGTCTCCTCCCCTTCATCTTTAACCTGTCTCCTTCCCTTCATCTTTAACCTGTCTCCTCCCCTTCATCTTTAACCTGTCTCCTCCCCTTCATCTTTAACCTGTCTCCTTCCCTTCATCTTTATTAACCTGTCTCCTCCCCTCCATCTTTAACCTGTCTCCTTCCCTTCCTCTTTAACCTGTCTCCTCCCCTTCATCTTTAACCTGTCTCCTCCCCTTCATCTTGTACCTGTCTCCTCCCCTTCATCTACACTGATTTAAGTGGATTTAACAGTTGACATCAATGAGGGATCATATCTTTCATCTGGATTCACCTGGTCAGTATATGTCATGGAAAGAGCAGGTTCTCTTAATGTTTAGTACACTCAGTGTAAGAGAGGTTCAACATATGCCTGGTTATTAGAGCAATTCACTATAGGCTTGTATAAGAGAGAGGGTGCAGCATCGCTGGGACAAGCAAAATGGCATGCCTCTATATTATACACAAACACACCCACAGTGACTTAGTGACACCTATGTGGATATACTGCTATATCAGTTAAATATGGACTCCAGGATCTTAAGCACAACAAATTTATAACATATAGAACTAATTGGATTTTTAACATGTCATATGAATTTGCAGTACGTAACATATCACATTAAACGGATGACGTAGTACACAGTTTGATGAGGTAGTACACAGTTTGATGACGTAGTACATTGTTTGATGATGTAGTACACAGTTTGAAGATGTAGTATACAGTTTGATGATGTAGTACACAGTTTGAAGATGTAGTATACAGTTTGATGATGTAGTACACAGTTTGAAGATGTAGTATACAGTTTGATGATGTAGTACACAGTTTGAAGATGTAGTATACAGTTTGATGACGTAGTACATTGTTTGATGATGTAGTACACAGTTTGAAGATGTAGTATACAGTTTGATGATGTAGTACACAGTTTGAAGATGTAGTATACAGTTTGATGATGTAGTACACAGTTTGAAGATGTAGTATACAGTTTGATGATGTAGTATACAGTTTGATGACGTAGTACATTGTTTGATGATGTAGTACACAGTTTGAAGATGTAGTATACAGTTTGATGATGTAGTACACAGTTTGAAGATGTAGTATACAGTTTGATGATGTAGTACACAGTTTGAAGATGTAGTATACAGTTTGATGATGTAGTACACAGTTTGAAGATGTAGTATACAGTTTGATGACGTAGTACATTGTTTGATGATGTAGTACACAGTTTGAAGATGTAGTATACAGTTTGATGATGTAGTACACAGTTTGAAGATGTAGTATACAGTTTGATGATGTAGTACACAGTTTGATGATGTAGTATACAGTTTGATGATGTAGTACACAGTTTGAAGATGTAGTATACAGTTTGATGATGTAGTACACAGTTTGAAGATGTAGTATACAGTTTGATGATGTAGTACACAGTTTGATGACGTAGTATAAGGTTTGATGATGTAGTACACAGTTTGATGACGTAGTACACATTTTGATGATGTAGTACACAGTTTGATGATGTAGTACACAGTTTGATGACGTAGTACACAGTTTGATGACGTAGTATAAGGTTTGATGACGTAGTATAAGGTTTGATGACGTAGTATAAGGTTTGATGACGTAGTATAAGGTTTGATGACGTAGTATAAGGTTTGATGATGTAGTATAAGGTTTGATGATGTAGTACACAGTTTGATGACGTAGTACACAGTTTGATGATGTAGTATAAGGTTTGATGACGTAGTACACAGTTTGATGACGTAGTATAAGGTTTGATGATGTAGTACACAGTTTGATGACGTAGTATAAGGTTTGATGATGTAGTACACAGTTTGATGACGTAGTACACAGTTTGATGACGTAGTATAAGGTTTGATGATGTAGTACACAGTTTTATGACGTAGTATACAGTTTGATGATGTAGTACACAGTTTGATGATATAGTATACAGTTTGATGGCGTAGTACACAGTTTGATGACGTAGTACACAGTTTGATGATGTAGTACACAGTTTGATGACGTAGTATACAAAAAATGAGCACCACTTTCAAAACTACTGCCTGAAATTATACAAAAGTTCAAGAGTGCATATTTAAATAATATTAGTGCAATGAATAACAGAGATGTCATTGTGCTGTTTTTTTTAAGTCTGCTTATATTCTACTTATTTGAATATCAATAAGTCTTAACCCTTGACATCCATTGTGGCATGAGTCAGATTGACCCACACAGTTTATACACACAGTCAAATGAGCAAGTAAAAACAGACTAAAATTGATTTTGTCTTGTCAGACCTTTCAGAAAGAATGCAATAACATTTGATTTCAAAAACTATATATTCAAGTACTATTTCTTAAACATATTTTTCTGTTTCCCCATGTAGCCATTTTTTATATATTTCCCAGTAACATGAATTATCCCTTCAGTCTTTCTCTCCACATGTTAAACTCAATGTCTGTGTGTGCTTTCAGCAGATGGATTTATTGCATTCTACACAAGTGGTGCTGCTGTTACTGTCTTGTCGAGGGGGGCAGAGTAAACCGTTATTACATAGGAAGCTGACAGCTAACCTTGGCTTTGTTGTGGTGACGGTTATCATTCTATATTATCATCTTTAGACTTCCAAGTCCTCTCTTCTCTGGATGCTGGTTGTTGCATCCTCTCTCTCATCTGATGGAGGGGATGGTACAGTACGACAAACTCCTCCTCTGAATCCTCTTCACCAAAGACAAAAATCACAATCTGGATCATCAACAGCATTGTCCTCCATCTCTGAAATGTCCTCTGTCTCTGAAACTTCTTCTATTTCACTCTCACAGTCCAGAATTTTGTGATAAGACTTAATTGACTGAACATCTCTTGGAGCTCATTGTTGACTGTCTGTGTCAGAGATCTGCTTCTCTCGCACTGAGGAGAAACTTGGGAAACTCCTTTTCACCCAAACATAATCATAAAAGTACAACCAGAACCAGTCAAAACTAAATACATCAAAGACACTTTGAAATTTCTATACACAAGAAAGCCTCTGAGTCAAAATGACCCACAACTTCATGTTTCTATACAAAATCTACACATACATTCCACAACACATCAGTGTGTCCACATTTTGTAGTTAGGATCATGACCCTAAATGAAGAAGTCATTTAATTTCATGGAGAAAAATATAGGTTAACTGGTATTTTAGACAACTCAAAAGTGGAAATGGGTCAAATTGACCCGCAACATAACAGGAGGGTTAATGGTATTTAGTAGTTTATTAGGATCCCCATGAGATGTTTTCATAGCCGCAGCTACTTTTCCTGGGGTCCACACAGGACATAAAACATGACACAATACAAAACATTAAAAGACAAGAACCGCTCAAAGAACAGAGCTACAAACATTTTATAAACGGCTCACATAGCCGACATATCAATACACACACACAAAATATCTAGGTCAAATAGGGGTTGTGCCGTAAGTTGTTGCTTTGTCTGTTGTTTTTCTTAAACCAGGTCTGCTGTTCATTCAATGTAGGTAAAGGAACAGCATTTCTTTAGTCCTGCTTTCTTTTCATCCACGGCTTTCCTCGTTCGTCTTCAAATGCCTTCTTCAGTATTTGTATCAGGT
This sequence comes from Oncorhynchus mykiss, assembly GCF_013265735.2. Classification (NCBI taxonomy): domain Eukaryota; kingdom Metazoa; phylum Chordata; class Actinopteri; order Salmoniformes; family Salmonidae; genus Oncorhynchus; species Oncorhynchus mykiss. The sequence continues at coordinate 37,767,955 of NC_048568.1, forward strand.
GCATTTTGAATGGCATAATCTGAGTGTATACTTAAAAGTAACTGCCCAGTGAAATATTACTTTTAAAAGTTAATATGCTGTTAACTCATACCCAAATAATGTTGTTGACTCCAAATAATGTCCTGTACTCGTATTTGTGGCCAAAGCATCAATTAAATAAATACAAAAACTCTCCTCAAACCTTTCCAAAAATCCTTGTTATTTCCTCATAGAACATGATGTCATGTTATTTCCTCATAGAATATGATGTCATGTTATTTGCTCATAGAACATGATGTCATGTTATTTCCTCATAGAATATGATGTCATGTTATTTCCTCATAGAACATGATGTAATTTTATTTCCTCATAGAACATGATGTAATTGTATTTCCTCATAGAACATGATGTCATGCTATTTCCTCATAGAACATGATGCCATGTTGGCTCATTGGTTGAGCTAGACATTCAGTGGTGTATATGAATATTTTTAATGTCCTGAATATGTCCACACCATTCTATTCTTGGGGTATAGCCACACATTTACAGAAAATATGCTTTGTAGTATACTTAATTAAAATAAAATGGTAAGGAAAACTATTTCACTCATATTTGCAATAATTTTTGGTCATATTTCGTGTATAAATCTGGAAACACTGGACAGTTACTTTAAGTTCCTCTTACAGAGTTCATATTATCTGCAAGAAAAGCCAATCAATCACATATTCATGAGTTTAGGATCAAGATGGGTTGTTTATGTGTTTGAAAGCCCAACGGCGCCCCCTAGCCCTGGACTGCAACAGGTTACCACTCGCCTGGTTCTCCATCTTCCCCAATCTCTCTCTCCTCACCCTCTTTTTTCAGGCTTCTGTCATCTATGGCTATGTCATTGTCAAATGATAGAAAAAGTGAATACAGTATTTTTTTAAAGAGTTTCCTAATTCCTAGATTCCTAATTCCTAGTTTCCTAATTCCATCACTGCAGTCTCCATCCAGCACCTACCTGGCTGGTATTTCTAGTTTGTGTTGATGATACATAAGTTGTATCAAATCAAAACAGCTAATCAAATGTTATTTGTCACACGCGCCGAATACAACAGGTGTAGATAGACCTTCAGCAGTCTTATGGCTTGGGGGAGGAAGCTGCATACGCGCCGAATACAACAGGTGTAGATAGACCTTCAGCAGTCTTATGGCTTGGGGGTGGAAGCTGGTAAGAAGTCTTTTGGACCTAGACTTGGCGTTCCGGTACCACTTGCCGTACGGTAGCAAAGAGAACAGTCCATGACTAGGGTGGCTGGAGTCTTTGACAATATTTAGGGCCTTCCTCTGACAGCGCCTGATATAGTTAATATATGCATAACATAGATAGTTACTCAACTTATACATCAATTCTATATAGCGTTTGAAGATATTCAGGTAGTTCAAATTACTTACAATTCCATCAGATACATCTGTCAAGGTATGACAACTCACTCACTGCATCCAAAATGTGTGATTTCTAGCAGTGGGAGTCTGGGCCGTGGCTATTCAGGGGAGTTGTTCTACCCACTGATAACTATGCAGGGAGTTGTTCTGTGCCTGGTAACTGCCAAAATAACTGCCGATAATTAGGCATTTCAGAGCGCTGAATGTCTTTTAACAAAGCCACCTGCGCTGCCTGTGGTGAACGAGGCTACAGTTCTGCGTACCGTAGAGTGATTGTCATTTTTAATCTAGCACTCCCGCAGAGACTTCGTGCTGCATCAGCCTAGTCTGCAGGGGGCCAGAGGTGTGTGTTGGTGTGTGTGTGTGTATGTGCGTGTGTGCATGTACATGTGTGTGTGTGTGCCACTTAGATAATATTGAATGTTTAGTCCTGATGTCCCTTATACGAATATGATCATCATTGTCTGGACATTTTAGAGACAGTTTTGAAGAGACACAGCAGATTCTGGACAGATGTTGTACAGTCAATTGAAATTCTAATGTCCACGGATTTCACTAGTCTGTCACACTGGTGAAGAAAACATGAGTGATTTACAGAAGTACTTATTAACAATTATATAAAGGGTGGGTCTAATCCTGAGTGCTGATTGGTTAAAACTGCATTCCAGCCGGTGTCTATTCCACAAGTTACCACCGGCTAAATCTGTGACATTAAAATGCCTATTTACTCTGACCTATCTGACTGCGCAATCCACTGTTTCATTAGCCCAGCTCTATCTACACTATAAAAAGCATCAAGATATTATCTCACATTTATTTAAGACTAACATTTTGTTTTCAACAGCGGAGATTTGTATAAACCTTGCAGTTTTTCTCTCCGACATTTTCAACATTGTTTCAACATTGAAATTTGATCTCCAGCTGTCCCATAGTATTGAACGTGTCGGGAGTCGGGTAGGCAGGCAGCATTTCTCAGCTTGTCGAAATCGTGAATCACCTGGCCATATTTTTATGGATATAAACAAAAAGATGTCAATTGAAAAAAGGTCAAATGAAAAGCAGCTAATTTACAGTCTTTCCAGCTTTAGTTTGAAGTTATTGTGTTAGCTGTGTTGTTGGCTAACTCCTCTGAACAACAGTGTCCTAATGAGAGAGCACATTTTCCATGCCAGGCGAAATCGCGCCTCATTACCTCATTGTTATGGATGTATCCAAGTGAATGTCCCTAGAAAACAGCTTAAACAAATGCAGCTACTTTGCTGTTATTCTGGCTGCACTTTTTGATGTGCCTGCAAGTTAGCCGTAGTTGGCTAGCTAGCAAGCAAAGGATAAGAACGTTGCCAGTCAGTATGGCAATGGAACATTTACAACGAACGACTGGGTCGAGTCCATAGGTACAGAACAAAAAGGCTGAACGACTGGGCCGAGTCCATAGGTACAGAACAAAAAGACTGAACGACTGGGTCGCGTTCCATAGATACAGAACAAAAAGACAATGACTGGGTCGCGCGTCCTTAGGTACAGAACAAGAAAGACTGAATGACTGGGTCGCGCGTCCTTAGGTACAGAACAAGAAAGACTGAACGACTGGGTGCGTCTCTAGCAACGTTAGATTTCTGTTGGGACTAATGTCAATCATCATTTCAACATGTTGGTAGCCCATTTATTAAAAGTGATAAAGCGCTCGAAGCCAATGTTTGGAGAATATATTGGCACGGTTTGCCGAAGCTCGACTTCGTCTCGGGCCTAACAAAACTTGTGCCATTATATCCTCCATACACCAGCTTCTCAGGAATTATCACTCAAATAAATAATATACTATGCATTATTAAGGTGTCTAGTATGATTCAGAGAAGTGTCATATGATTTCTCAAAATTGTTTGAAGACCACAAGCATAAATCTCCATAATTGAATGAATAATTTTATCAGTAGATTGAAGTTGAGTCGGGTTATGGAACTACAGCGGCAGGTAGCCTAGTGGTTAGAGCGTTGGACTGGTGATCGAAAGGTTGCAAGATGGAATCCCCGAGCTGACAAGGTAAAAAAAAGAAATCTGTTGTTCTACCCCTGAACAAGGCAGTTAACCCACTGTTCCTAGACCAGTTAACCCACTGTTCCTAGACCAGTTAACCCACTGTTCCTGGGCCAGTTAACCCACTGTTCCTAGACCATCATTGAAAATGCGAATTTGTTCATAACTGACTTGCCTAGTAAAATAGAATACTTGGCGAAGATGATTTCACCATTATCCGTTTGCCTTTTATTCCGTGATTTTGACTGTAAAACATCAGGTTTTTTTTATTTTAGGGGTCATTGGCCATGCATAGACCCATGAACTGAATTAGTTCAAAAAACTTCACAAATATTAATGTCAATAGGTTTGTTTACTGTTTCTGGCACAATGGTAGATCTGGTTTATGTGGGTTTTGACACCGCCACAGGTGGTCGGAGACAGGCGCAGGAATACGTAATAGGGGAGGTTTAATTCTCCACCTAAAAATACAACATGCCATGAAAAGGCACGGGGACGAAGTCCAAAACAAACACGTATACAAAAACACAGGGATGTAAACACGAACAAAAGAACGAGGTAGAACCTCTAATAAATACACAGGACGAGACCCGTAATAACACTACACGGGATGACACCCTTAATAACACTACACGGGATGACACCCTTAATAACACTGCACGGGATGACACCCTTAATAACACTACACGGGATGACACCCTTAATAACACTACACGGGATGACACCCTTAATAACACTACACGGGATGACACCCTTAATAACACTACACGGGATGACACCCTTAATAACACTACACGGGATGACACCCTTAATAACACTACACGGGATGACACCCTTAATAACACTACACGGGATGACACCCTTAATAACACTACACGGGATGACACCCTTAATAACACTACACGGGATGACACCCTTAATAACACTACACGGGACTAGACCCTTAATAACAAATGCACAATACACGCAGCGCGAAATCCGAAACAACAAAGCACAGGTACTCACAAGACCAATGGACATGGGAACAATAACCCACAAGACAATGGTGAACAGAGGGCACATATATACAATTACTAATCAGGGGAAATGGGTACCAGGTGTGCGTAATGAAACCGTTCAGTGACGCCTAGAGGCCGGTGACGTAGACCTCCGGAACTGGTGCACGGAATGAGCAGCAGTAGCAGGGGAATCCGTGACACAAGTCAGTTAAGAACAAATTCTTATTTACAATGAGGATTACCACGGCCAAACCCGGACGACGCTGGGCCAATTGTGTGCCGCCATATGAGACTCCCAATCACGGCCGGTTGTGATACAGCCTGGAATCAAACCAGGGTCTGTAGTGACGCCTCTAGCACTTAGATGCAATGCCTTAGACCGCTGCACCACTCGGGAGCCCATATCTGGTTTATAGTGTTGGGACTCAGTCAAAGGTAGACCTGGTTTGTTGGAGTACTGGAGCTGAGGTGCAGAGCTAGTCCTGGATTGTTGTACTGGAGCTGAGGTGCAGGGCTAGTCCTGGTTTGTTGGAGTACTGGAGCTGAGGTGAAGAGCTAGTCCTGGATTGTTGGAGTACTGGAGCTGAGGTGCAGGGCTAGTCCTGGTTTGTTGGAGTACTGGAGCTGAGGTGCAGGGCTAGTCCTGGTTTGTTGGAGTACTGGAGCTGAGGTGCAGAGCTAGTCCTGGATTGTTGGAGTACTGGAGCTGAGATGCAGGGCTAGTCCTGGTTTGTAGGAGTACTGGAGCTGAGGTGCAGAGCTAGTCCTGGATTGTAGGAATACTGGAGCTGAGGTGCAGGGCTAGTCCTGGTTTGTAGGAGTACTGGAGCTGAGGTGCAGGGCTAGTCCTGGTTTGTTGGAGTACTGGAGCTGAGGTGCAGAGCTAGTCCTGGATTGTTGGAGTACTGGAGCTGAGATGCAGGGCTAGTCCTGGTTTGTAGGAGTACTGGAGCTGAGGTGCAGAGCTAGTCCTGGTTTGTAGGAGTACTGGAGCTGAGGTGCAGGGCTAGTCCTGGTTTGTTGGAGTACTGGAGCTGAGGTGCAGAGCTAGTCCTGGATTGTTGGAGTACTGGAGCTGAGATGCAGGGCTAGTCCTGGTTTGTAGGAGTACTGGAGCTGAGGTGCAGAGCTAGTCCTGGATTGTAGGAGTACTGGAGCTGAGGTGCAGGGCTAGTCCTGGTTTGTAGGAGTACTGGAGCTGAGGTGCAGGGCTAGTCCTGGTTTGTTGGAGTACTGGAGCTGAGGTGTAGGGCTAGTCCTGGTTTGTAGGAGTACTGGAGCTGAGGTGCAGGGCTAGTCCTGGTTTGTTGGAGTACTGGAGCTGAGGTGCAGAGCTAGTCCTGGATTGTTGGAGTACTGGAGCTGAGATGCAGGGCTAGTCCTGGTTTGTAGGAGTACTGGAGCTGAGATGCAGGGGTAGACCTGGTTGACAGTTTATGAGTATTCACTCTTCAACACATTTAGACCTGGCTCAGTTGACTTATATGGTTCCAGCACAGTTGCAGACTTTGTAGTTATGTATATGGGAGCTGAAGTACAGCTGTACACCTGTAATTCAGAAGTACACTTATTTATATGACAATTGGGACTGACATGTAGCAGTAAACCTTTTGTTTGCTATCAATATTGGGTTAGATGTGCAGGTGTACACCTGGTCTGTTAGAATACTGGGTTAGACGTGCAGGTGTACACCTGGTCTGTTAGAATACTAGGTTAGACGTGCAGGTGTACACCTGGTCTGTTAGAATACTAGGTTAGACGTGCAGGTGTACACCTGGTCTGTTAGAATACTGGGTTAGACGTGCAGGTGTACACCTGGTCTGTTAGAATACTGGGTTAGACGTGCAGGTGTACACCTGGTCTGTTAGAATACTGGGTTAGACGTGCAGGTGTACACCTGGTCTGTTAGAATACTGGGTTAGACGTGCAGGTGTACACCTGGTCTGTTAGAATACTAGGTTAGACGTGCAGGTCTACACCTGGTCTGTTAGAATACTGGGTTAGACGTGCAGGTGTACACCTGGTCTGTTAGAATACTGGGTTAGACGTGCAGGTGTACACCTGGTCTGTTAGAATACTGTGTTGGATGTGCAGGTGTACACCTGGTCTGTTAGAATACTGGGTTAGACGTGCAGGTGTACACCTGGTCTGTTAGAATACTGGGTTAGACGTGCAGGTGTACACCTGGTCTGTTAGAATACTGGGTTAGACGTGCAGGTGTACACCTGGTCTGTTAGAATACTGGGTTAGACGTGCAGGTGTACACCTGGTCTGTTAGAATACTAGGTTAGACGTGCAGGTGTACACCTGGTCTGTTAGAATACTGGGTTAGACGTGCAGGTGTACACCTGGTCTGTTAGAATACTGGGTTAGACGTGCAGGTGTACACCTGGTCTGTTAGAATACTAGGTTAGACGTGCAGGTGTACACCTGGTCTGTTAGAATACTGGGTTAGACGTGCAGGTGTACACCTGGTCTGTTAGAATACTAGGTTAGACGTGCAGGTGTACACCTGGTCTGTTAGAATACTGGGTTAGACGTGCAGGTGTACACCTGGTCTGTTAGAATACTAGGTTAGACGTGCAGGTGTACACCTGGTCTGTTAGAATACTGGGTTAGACGTGCAGGTGTACACCTGGTCTGTTAGAATACTGTGTTGGATGTGCAGGTGTACACCTGGTCTGTTAGAATACTAGGTTAGACGTGCAGGTGTACACCTGGTCTGTTAGAATACTGTGTTGGATGTGCAGGTGTACACCTGGTCTGTTAGAATCATGCTGTGGGGATGTTTTTCACTTCAGGGACTGGGAGACTAGTCAGGATCGAGGCAAATATGAACAGCGCAAAGTACTTGAACCCTGTCTAACATCTCTGGAGACACCTGAAAACAGCTGTGCAGCGACGCTCCCCATCCAACCTTAAAGAGCTTGAGAAGATCTGCAGAGAATAATGGGAGAAACTCCGCAAATACAGGTGTGCCAAGCTTGTAGCATCATACCCAAGAATACGCAAGGCTTTAATCACTACCAAAGGTGCTTCAACAAAGTACTGAGTAAAGGGTCTGAATACTTATGTAAATGTGATATATTCTGTGTTTTTTTATTAGCAAAAAAATGTTTTTAACTGTTTTTGCTTTGTCATTATGCGGTATTCTGTGTAGATTGATGAGGGGGAAAAACTATCTAATCAATTTTAGAAGGCTGTAACATAACAAAATGTGGAAAAAGTCAAGGGGTCTGAATACTTTCCGAAGGCACTATATATATTTGAAGCAATATGAATTACATGTTAGGGTTTCTAATGGCATAAGATTTGCAAAGTGGTATGTCTGTGAAAAATCAGGGAACAAATAATGCTCTAAGAAATATCAGAGGACTCACATTATCTACAGTCCAGAGACTGAAAAACAAGAGAACAGATTCCTCCAAATGAAACAATCTTGTTTTCTACATCTTCCTCCCTTCATCGCTTGCTATGTCTCATTACTTTGATGTCTGACAGACAGACAGACAGACAGACAGACAGACAGACAGACAGACAGACAGACAGACAGAGAGAGAGAGAGAGAGAGAGAGAGAGAGAGAGAGAGAGAGAGAGAGAGAGAAACAGACAGACAGAGAAACAGACAGACAGAGAAACAGACAGACAGAGAAACAGAGACAGAGAGACAGACAAACACACCAAATCCTCAGATGTTCTTCCGCCCAAAAGAGAAAAGAAAAGAACAGAGCTTCAAATAAACCCGTTGCAATTCTTTTCCAGTTCAGTCATCCTCATCCTCGACTCTGCCAGGTTAGGGAACTCATTTAAATGTCTCCCCCCTCTCCTCTCTTTTCTTCTCTCCTATCTCGCTCTCCTTATTCCTCTACTTGTCTCTTCTCTCCTTTCCTCAACCTCACTCCTCTCTGCTTTCTCTCCCCCTGTCCTCTCTTACCTCCCTTCTCCCCATTTCAACCCCTCTCTCTCTCCTCCACTGAATGAGATGCCTGTGTCTGATGTCCCGAGACAATTTGCAGAGCCGGGTGGCACCCCTACCCTCAGACCGAAGCACTGTGCCTCCCGCTCCCTGGCACACACACACACACAGACACACTGCTCCCTGGCAAAGACGAGAGGAATTATTTTTATCCCCAGAACGCACTGGTTATGCACCGATGATTTCAAATGCCTGGCTGGCGTGAGTCTCACATTGTCAGGGATGATTCTGGAGAAGTGCCAAACCTATTATATTGATCTCTCTTTCAATGGCAACCGACAATAGCGATTTACAGCAGAGCATATTAGGGAAATACAATCTGCCTCTCACATTGCTGTGTGTGTGTGTGTGTGTGTGTGTGTGTGTGTGTGTGTGTGTGTGTGTGTGTGTGTGTGTGTGTGTGTGTGCGTGTGCGTATGCGTGTGCGCGTGCGCGTGCGTGCGTGCATTTAATTGCTTGTAGACGATGACATTCTAACACTATCATATTGATGTCCAATATATCCCTGCGCACTTGCCTTTCCTAATTTGTACCCCATTTACGTCTCATGCTAAATATGTACATTATAATTAGTTTCAGATAGACAGCTATACTTTCATGTCATGTCAGGATCGTATTACTGTGGTTCAGCCAGTTTTTACTGCTTATTGCCTGCTGGCATCCAGGTCTCAATTCCTGAGAGTCCTCTCTCTCTCTCTCACTGGCAGGCATGTCAGAACTGGCTATTTTTGAAGAGATCAGACCTTCGATGTTTACCAGGGCAAACACGGGAATATTCAAATGTTGAAACTGGCAGGGAACAGACAGTCGGTTAATGAGCGTGTCTATGAGAAAATTATTCATTTGTTTCCAGAAAATCACAGAGAATGGGTAAATGAGAATCCTCTGTAGAGAAGAGATGGGATCAGGAGCGATGGTACGGTGGTGGAGCGACTATGTTAGGAGACCAGACCAGTGAAATGAATCTCCCTCTCTCCCTCTCTCGATGCCGGCGTCATTAGGACAGTGAGGGTACAGAGTTGGTTAGTGTGTCTCCTTTGACTGTCATTAGAGAGCGGGGACATCAGAGGTAGCTAACAGTCTGGACCTTGGATTGGAGAGCACCCCAGTCACAGGAGAATGAAATAAACAGAGTGTCTGCAGATTCGACTTTTCCAGACACTTCTTTTCCCGACAGTTAAAGGTCCCACAGTCTCTGCTCTACTCCTTGGGCTGCCCAGAGAACAGGCTACTCTGGAAAATGGTTCTCATTTTAATAAAGTTAGATCAAAGCTGAATCAATATCAGGGTCTGTAAAAGCCAGTACCGCAACCTCGGCCTTGAATATAATGACAACAGTAACACAACAGTGGTGGGCCTGATCACCGACAACGATGAGACAGCCTATAGGGAGGAGTGGCAGTGTGCTGCCAGGACCACAACCTCTCCCTCAATGTGAGCATGACAATGGAGCTAATCGAGGACTACATCATCGGGGCTGTAGTGGAGCGGGTCGAGAGTTTCAAGTTCACTGACTGGTTGCATCACTGTATGGCAACTGCTTGGCATCTGACCGTAAGGCGCTACAGAGAGTAGAGCGTACGGCCCAGTACATCACTGGGGCCAAGTGTCCTGCCATCCAGGACCTATATAATAGGCGGTGTCATTAAAAGAAAGCCAATAAAACTGTCAGAGACTCCAATCACCCAAGTCATAGACTGTTTTCTCTGCTACTGCACGACAAGTGGTACCGGAGCACCAAGTCTAGGACCAAAAGGCTCCTTAACAGCTTCTACCACCCCCCCCCCCCCAGCCATAAGACTGCTGAACAACTAATCAAATGGCCACCAGACTATTTACATTAACCCACACCATTCATTTTGTACACTGCTGCTACTAAATGTTTATTATCTATGCATAGTCACTTCACCCCCACCTACACGTACAAATTACCTCTACTAACCTGTACCCCTGCACACTGACTCGGTACCGGTGCCCCCTGTATAAAGCCTAGTTATTGTTATTCTTATTGTGTTACTTTACATTTTTTACTTTAGTTTATTTGGTAAATATTTTCTTAACTCTTCTTGAACTGCTCTGTTGGTTGAGGGCTTGTAAATAAGCATTTCACAGTAAGGTCTACTTTCACAGTAAGGTCTACTTTCACAGTAAGGTCTACTTTCACAGTAAGGTCTACTTTCACAGTAAGGTCTACAACACCTGTTGTATTCGGTGCATGTGACAAATAAAGTTTGATTTGATTTCGATGTATTTTATTACGTATCTCACCAATATACTGCTACAGTCTGTCAACACATTCCTATGATTCACTCGGGTCAGAATCTGCATAGCTTCGTGATTACACCGCACACACAAACACACACACACACACACATAAACACACACACACACACAGGCACACACCCACACACATACACACACACCCACACAAACACACACATACAAAATGGAGGGCAGGGCAGTGCAGCGGTAAAGATCCAATTCAGAACTCAATTGTGGTGCCACTGGCCCTGTGGCGTCACCACGGGAACCCAGGGGAACCCTACCACAGCTCTATATGCAAATGTCCCTCCACCTGGCCACTAGACTGGGTATGCTGAGACCCACCGCTTATTTAGGAACATTTCATAGAGAACACAACACTGAGCAGAGCGAGCAGGCAGGCAGGCAGGCAGGCAGACAGACAGACAGACAGACAGAGATGGATTAATGCAGGAGCTTACCAGGGCCGAAGCCCCTGGGTCCAGGCCTGTGTGGGGCCCTGGGTCCAGGCCTGTGGGGGGCCCTGGGTCCAGGCCTGTGTGTGGCCCTGGGTCCAGGCCCGTGGGGGGCCCTGGGTCCAGGCCCGTGGGGGGCCCTGGGTCCAGGCGTGAAGCCCCTGGGTCCAGGCCCGTGGGGGGCCCTGGGTCCAGGCCTGTGTGGGACCCTGGGTCCAGGCCCGTGGGGGGCCCTGGGTCCAGGCGTGAAGCCCCTGGGTCCAGGCCCGTGGGGGGCCCTGGGTCCAGGCCCGTGTGGGGCCCTGGGTCCAGGCGTGAAGCCCCTGGGTCCAGGCCCGTGGGGGGCCCTGGGTCCAGGCCCATGGGGGGACCTGGGTCCAGGCGTGAAACACCTGGGTCCAGGCCTGTGGGGGGCCCTGGGTCCAGGCCTGTGTGGGGCCCTGGGTCCAGGCCTGTGGGGGTCCAGGCGTGAAGCCCCTGGCTCCAGGCCCGTGGGGGGCCCTGGGTCCAGGCGTGAAGCCCCTGGGTCCAGGACCGTGGGGGGCCCAGGAAGCAGAAAATAAAGTATAATAAACATCACCCAAAAAAAGGAAATACAGTGCCTTCAGAAAGTATTCAGACCACTGGACTTGTTCCACATTACGTTACAGCCTTATTCTAAATGGATCAAACTCTTTTTTACCCTCATCAATATACACATAATGAACCCCATAATGACAAAGCAAAACAAGGTTTGAGAAAAAAACTGAAATATCACATTTACATAAGTATTACAGACCCTTTACTCAGTAATTTGTTGAAGCACCAATGGCAACGATTACAGCCCAGAGTCTTCTTGGGTATGACGCTACAAGCTTGGCACACCTGTATTTGCGGAGTTTCTCCCATTCTTTTCTGCAGATCTTCTCAAGCTCTGTAAGGTTGGATGGGGAGCGTCGCTGCACAGCTGTTTTCAGGTCTAGGCTTTGGTTGGGTCACTCAAAGACTTGTCCCGAAGATACTCCTGCATTGTGTCAGCTGTTTGCTTAGGGTTGTTGTCCTGTTGGAAGGTAAACATTCGCTCCAGCCTGAGGTCCTGAGACCTGAGCATACTTTGCACCATTCATCTTTCCCTCGATCCTGTCTAGTCTCCCAGTCCCTGCCGCTGAAAAACATCCCTACAGCATGATGCTGCCACCACCATGCTTCACCGTAGGGATGAGGCCAGGTTTCCTCCATACATGACGCTTGGCAATCACGCCAAAGAGTTCAATCTTGTTTTCGTCAGACCAGAGAATATTGTTTCTCATGGTCTGAAAGTCCTTTAAGGGCCTTTTGGCAAACACCAAGTGGGCTGTCATGTACCTTTTATTGAGGAGTGGCTTCCATCTGGCCACTCTACCATAAAGACCTGATTGGTGGAGTGCTGAAGAGATGATTGTCCTTCTGGAAGTTCTCCCATCTCCACAGAGGAACTATGCAGCTCTGTCAGAGTGACCATTGGGTTCTTGGTCACCTCCCTGACCAAAGCCCTTCTCCCACAATTGCTCAGTTTGGCTAGGTGGCCAGCTCTAGGAAGAGTCTTGGTGGTTTCAAACTTCTTCCATTTAAAAATGATGGAGGTCACTGTGTTCTTGGGGACCTTCAATGCTGCAGAAATGTTTTTGTACCCTTCCCCAAATCTGTACCTCAACACAATCCTGTCTCTAAACTCTACGGACAATTCCTTCGGCCTCATGGCTTGGTTTTTGCTCTGACATGCACTGTCAGCTGCGGGACCTTATATAGACAGTTGTGTGTCTTTCCAAATCATGTCCAATCAATTGAATTTACCACAGGTGGACTTGAATCAAGTTGTAGAAACATTTCAAGGATGATCAATGGCAGCAGAATACACCTGAGCTCAATTTAGATTTTTTAAATTGTAATACATTTGCAAAAATGTCTAAAAACCTGTTTTCACATCATCATTATAGAGTAGTGTGTGTAGATTGATCAGGAAAAATGTATATTTAATACATTTTAGAATAAGTAACGTAACAAAATGTTGAAAAAGTAATGGAGTCTGAATACTTTCCGAATGCACTTTATATACAGTATACATTATATATGTAGTATATATTTAGTATTTTACATGCAGTATACATTATATATGTAGTATATATTTACTATTTATTTTACTGCAACCTCCAAACACAGGAGAATTCAGGAGCTCTCAATGAGGGTAGATAGCGTTCTGCTGCCTGCTGCCCGCTCTGCTAATCATCAGATAACTGATGTCTTGAGATGTTGCTTCAATATATCCATATAATTTCCCATCCTCATGATTCCATCTATTTTGTGAAGTGCACCAGTCCCTCCTGCAGCAAAGCACACCCCAAAACATGATGCTGCCACCCGCATGGTTCACAGTTGGGATGGTGTTCTTCGGCTTGCAAGCCTCACCCTTTTTCCTCCAAACATAACAATGGTCATTATAGCCAAACAGTTATTTTTTTGTTTCATCCGACCAGAGGACATTTCTCCAAAAAGTACGATCTTTGTCCCCGTGTGCAGTTGCAAACCGTAGTCTGGCTTTTTTTATGTCGGTTTTGGAGCAGTGGGTTCTTCCTTGCTGAGCGGCCTTTTAGGTTATGACGTTTAACTGTGGATATAGATACTTTTGTACCTGTTTCCTCCAGAATCTTCACAAGGTCCTTCGCTGTGGTTCTGGGATTGATTTGCACTTCGCTGTGGTTCTGGGATTGATTTGCATCTCTCGGAACGCGTCTCCTACCTGAGCGGTATGACAGTTGCGTGGTCCCATGGTGTTTATACTTGTGTACTATTGTTTGTACAGATGAACGTGGTACCTTAATTAAGGTGTTTGGAAATTGCTCCCAAGGATGAACCGGACTTGTGGAGGTCTACAATTTTTTTTCTTGACGTCTTGGCTGATTTCTTTTGATTTTCCCATGATGTCAAGCAAAGAGGCACTGAGTTTGAAGGTATGCCTTGAAATATATTGTACAGGTACACCTCCAATTGACTCAAATGATGTCAATTAGCCTATCAGAAGCTTCTAAAGACATGACATCATCTTCTGGAATTTTCCAAGCTGTTTAAAGGCCCAGTCAACTTAGTCTATGTCAACTTCTGACCCACTGGAATTGTGATACAGTGAATTATAAGTGAAATAATCTGTAAAAAATAGTTGGAAAAATGACTTGTGTCATGCACAAAGTAGATGTCCTAACCGACTTCCCAAAACTATAGTTTGTTGACAAGAAATTTGTGGAGTGGTTGAAAAACGAGTTTTAAATGACTCCAACCTAAATGTATGTAAACTTCTGACTTCAACTGTACAAATAAACATAGCATTTTTTATTTTTTTGTAATTATTTTTTTATCCAACCACAGGAGCCCACTCTCAATGTTCAAAATACACCAGAGAGCATCATTTAGCAACAGAGGAGCAATAGTTTCTAAAAAAAAAATAACGGTAGATTTGGTGTTATCACAATCAAATAGAGGTAACTTCCAAAATAAAGGAAACACCAACATAAAGTATCTTAAAAGGGTGTTGGGCCATCATGAGCTGCCAAAAGAGCTTCAATGAGCCTTGGCATTGATTCTACAAGTGGACCTAAACCGTGCCAGGACAATGCACCCCACACAATAACATATACTTTGTATCCCTCATTTACTCACGTGTTTCCTTTATTTTGGCAGTTACCAGTATGCCTACAGTCAGGCTTTGTGTTCATAGACATATAATCCTTAGAAGGGTTTTGGAACCTTTTACCCTGGCAATTTGACTGGTAAACTCATGAAATGGCTGCCAGTCCTGACTTGAATTGGAACTGGTTTTTTGTAGGTTTTCCTTTTGCAGATTCCAAAATGCAATCTCGGAAATACGTACAGTTTGGAAAGCAAATGACTACTGCTGAAAAGAGAAGGCTAATCTGTCTGTAGAACCAATAGAACCAATTTCTTATCAACAACTCCCAATTATTTGCGAGCAGCAGTACTGATTTTCACAGTAACTCATTTTGAGGTAGGCTATTGCCACTAAGAGCTCATCGGCCAGTACCGTGAGTACCCTGCATCTTCATCATTAGGTGTGCCACTGGAAATTGCATTTAATTTCTTACTGTAGCCGATAATATATTCCCTCCTAATAATCTGTGTTGCTGCTTCATTGGCCTGGGCTATAGAGCCCCACAGCAGAGGTGTCGTAATACCCATAAAACCTAGCAGTCAAACAGGGAAATGGTTCCAATAATTTTTCCACCATTCATTTTCCCCATAGGGGATTTCAGAAACACTTAAAGGACTGTGTTTCATGTAGGCTTACCCTGGCGTGATGTCTTGATAGCCATGTAAATATCTGTCGGACAAGGTGACTTTTATCAATATATTTGGCTCTATTTACTTTCAGATTCTAAAATGCTAATTAGTAGACCTGCAAGACTTCCAATCCCTTTAAGCTCCTGAACTCTAGCTGACCCTTTTGTTAACAGGTATTGTGTAAATTTAAAACTTGCACAAAACAATTCACAGAATTGTAAATTTAAAGAAACGTTGCCAATTTATTCAATACTACAATTCAGCTAACATCAGATAGTTAATCCAGAGATTCTTCCTTTTGCCTTGATTTGGCAGTCTCGTCCACAGCATCATGGCATTTGTAGTTCTTTATGACAGCCACATTAGCAGCTAATTAGCGTTTCATTTTGGAGGCGGTAAATACAGGAGAATATGCTGATAAAAGTCACCTTGTCCTAGAGAGATTTACATGGTAATCAAAACGTCACGCCAGGGAAAGCCTACATGAAACACAACCCTTGCTTTAAGTGTTTCTACAATCCTATAAAAAAAACAAAGCCCGGGGTTCTATAATTTCTTAATCCGGCCTTGCACATGCACATGCATGCATGTACGTATACAAACACACACAGACACACAGCCGGCAATCTTTCACTGGCAGTTCATTTCTCTCTCTCACTGTCTCACTCTCTCGGTCTGTCTCTGTCTCTGTCTCTGTCTCTGTCTGTCTCTCTCTGTCTCACTCTCTCGGTCTTGGTTTCTGTCTCTGTCTCTCTCTCTCTCTCTGTCTCTCACTGTCTCTGTCTCTGTCTCTGTCTCTCTCTCTCTCTCTCTCTCTCTCTCTCTCTCTCTCTCTCTCTCTCTCTCTCTCTCTCTCTCTCTCTGTCTCTCACTGTCTCACTCTCTCGGTCTCTGTCTCTCTCTGTCTCTCTCTCTCTTGGTAATTTGTCTCTCGCTGTCTCTTTCTGTCTCTCTCCCACTCTCAAACTAGAGCAAAACACATAATCTATCTGTCTCAGCTGTCTCTCTCCGCCACCCAACTGGGCCCTGAGATCATCTCTCTGTCTCAGCTGGCTCTCTCCACCACCCAACTGGGCCTTGAGATCATCTCTCTGTCTCAGCTGGTTCTCTCCGCCCCCCAACTGGGCCCTGAGATCATCTCTCTGTCTCAGCTGGCTCTCTCCACCACCCAACTGGGCCACCGTGGGAGAGCTATCTCACAGGATAGCACACTCCTACCCCTCGCTGCTCACCGCTTAAAACAGGCAGTGTTAATATGCAAATGTACGCAAATGTACGCAAATGTAAGAAAATGTAAGAAAATCAAAACACAGAATGGGATTATGAATAATTTTCTGGAATTTAGTTTTTCCTTGACACAATTACTTTATTGAGGAAATGCAATAGTGAATGGGTAATTGTCCGGTATCCAGTAGTGAAAAACAACTTAGTCCTGGACTGGTGGACACAGTATGGGGGACTAGAGTCAAAGTTCTCCCTGCTTTATTACTAAATATTCTCCTTTTATGGTGGTTTCCACATACATGACAGTCACACTATAAAATAAGGGTTTTATGGCACCTCTATCACCATCTACAGGTACAGTAGCCAACATGGCCCATCTATCTCCCCTATAGTAGCCAACATGGCCCCTATATCTCCATCTAAAGTAGCCAACATGGCCCCTCTATCTCCATCTACAGTAGCCAACATGGCCCCTATATCTCCATCTACAGTAGCCAACATGGCCCCTCTATCTCCATCTACAGTACAGTAGCCAACATGGCCCCTCTATCTCCATCTACTGTAGCCAACATGGCCCATCTATCTCCATCTACTGTAGCCAACAGGGCCCCTCTATCTCCATCTACAGTAGCCAACATGGCCCCTCTATCTCCATCTACAATACCCAACATGGCCCCTATATCTCCATCTACAGTAGCCAACATGGCCCCTCTATCTCCATCTACAGTACAGTAGCCAACATGGCCCCTCTATCTCCATCTACTGTAGCCAACATGGCCCATCTATCTCCATCTACTGTAGCCAACAGGGCCCCTCTATCTCCATCTACAGTAGCCAACATGGTCCCTCTATCTCCATCTACAATACCCAACATGGTCCCTCAATCTCCATCTACAGTATAATAGCCAACATGGCCCCTCTATCTCCATCTACAGTATAATAGCCAACATGGTCCCTCTATCTCCCCCTATAATAGCCAACATGGCCCCTATATCTCCATCTACTGTAGCCAACATGTCCCCTCTATCTCTATCTACTGTAGCCAACATGGCCCCTCTATCTCCATCTACTGTAGCCAACGTGGCCCATCTATGTCCATCTACTGTAGCCAACATGGCCCCTCTATCTCCATCTACTGTAGCCAACATGCCTTCTCTATCTCCCCCTATAGTAGCCACCGTGGCCCCTCTATCTCCATCTACTGTAGCCAACGTGGCCCCTCTATCTCCATCTACTGTAGCCAACATGCCTTCTCTATCTCCCCCTATAGTAGCCACCGTGGCCCCTCTATCTCCAACTACAGTAGCCAACTTGGCCCCTCTATCTCCATATACTGTAGCCAACATTGTGCCACTATCACTATCTCTATCACCATCTACAATATCCAACATGGTCCCTCTATCTCCATCTACAATACCCAACATGGTCCCTCTAACTCCATCTACAGTATAATAGCCAACATGGCTCCTCTATCTCCATCTACAGTATAATAGCCAACATGGTCCCTCTATCTCCCCCTACAGTATCCAACATGGTCCCTCTATCTCCCCCTATAGTAGCCAACATGGTCCCTCTATCTCCCCCTATAGTAGCCAACATGGCTCCTCTATCTCCCCCTATAATAGCCAACATGGTCCCTCTATCTCCATCTACAGTATAATAGCCAACATGGTCCCTCTATCTCCCCCTATAGTAGCCAACATGGTCCCTCTATCTCCCCCTATAGTAGCCAACATGGTCCCTCTATCTCCCCCTATAATAGCCAACATGGCTCCTCTATCTCCATCTACAGTATAATAGCCAACATGGTCCCTCTATCCCCCCTTATAGTAGCCAACATGGTCCCTCTATCTCCCCTTATAGTAGCCAACATGGTCCCTCTATCTCCCCCTACAGTATCCAACATGGTCCCTCTATCTCCATCTACAGTATAATAGCCAACATGGTCCCTCTATCTCCCCCTATAGTAGCCAACATGGTCCCTCTATCTCCCCCTATAATAGCCAACATGGCTCCTCTATCTCCATCTACAGTATAATAGCCAACATGGTCCCACTATCTCCCCCTATAGTAGCCAATATGGTCCCTCTATCTCCATCTACAGTATAACAGCGAACATGGTCCCTCTATCCCCCCCTACAGTATAGTAGCCAACATGGTCCCTCTATCTCCCCTTATAGTAGCCAACATGATCCCTCTATCTCCCCCTATAGTAGCCAACATGGTCCCTCTATCTCCCCTTATAGTAGCCAACATGATCCCTCTATCTCCCCCTATAGTAGCCAACATGGTCCCTCTATCTCCCCCTATAGTAGCCAACATGGTCCCTCTATCTCCCCCTATAGTAGCCAACATGGTCCCTCTATCTCCCCCTATAATAGCCAACATGGTCCCTCTATCTCCCCTTATAGTAGCCAACATGGCCCCTCTATCTCCCCCTATAGTAGCCAACATGGTCCCTCTATCTCCATCTACAGTATAACAGCGAACATGGTCCCTCTATCTCCCCCTACAGTATAGTAGCCAACATGGTCCCTCTCTCTCCCCTTATAGTAGCCAACATGATCCCTCTATCTCCCCCTATAGTAGCCAACATGGTCTCTATAATAGCCAACATGGTCCCTCTATCTCCCCCTATAGTAGCCATCATGGCCCCTCTATCTCCCCCTAAAGTATAATAGCCAACATGGTCCCTCTCTCTCCCCGTATAGTAGCCAACATGGCCCCTCTATCTCCCCCTACAGTATAATAGCCAACATGGTCCCTCTATCTCCCCCTATAGTAGCCAACATGGCCCCTCTATCTCCCCCTACAGTATAATAGCCAACATGGTCCCTCTATCTCCCCCTATAGTAGCCAACATGGTCCCTCTATCTCCCCCTATAGTAGCCAACATGGTCCCTCTATCTCCCCCTATAGTAGCCAACATGGTCCCTCTATCTCCCCCTATAATAGCCAACATGGTCCCTCTATCTCCCCCTATAATAGCCAACATGGTCCCTCTATCTCCCCTTATAGTAGCCAACATGGCCCCTCTATCTCCCCTTATAATAGCCAACATGGTCCCTCTATCTCCCCTTATAGTAGCCAACATGGCTCCTCTATCTCCATCTACAGTATAATAGCCAACATGGTCCCACTATCTCCCCCTATAGTAGCCAACATGGTCCCTCTATCTCCATCTACAGTATAACAGCGAACATGGTCCCTCTATCTCCCCCTACAGTATAGTAGCCAACATGGTCCCTCTATCTCCCCTTATAGTAGCCAACATGATCCCTCTATCTCCCCCTATAGTAGCCAACATGGTCCCTCTATCTCCCCCTATAATAGCCAACATGGTCCCTCTATCTCCATCTACAGTATAATAGCCAACATGGTCCCTCTATCTCCCCCTATAGTAGCCAACATGGCCCCTCTATCTCCCCCTACAGTATAATAGCCAACATGGTCCCTCTATCTCCCCCTATAGTAGCCAACATGGTCCCTCTATCTCCCCCTATAGTAGCCAACATGGTCCCTCTATCTCCCCCTATAGTAGCCAACATGGTCCCTCTATCTCCCCCTATAATAGCCAACATGGTCCCTCTATCTCCCCCTATAATAGCCAACATGGTCCCTCTATCTCCCCTTATAGTAGCCAACATGGCCCCTCTATCTCCCCTTATAATAGCCAACATGGTCCCTCTATCTCCCCTTATAGTAGCCAACATGGCTCCTCTATCTCCATCTACAGTATAATAGCCAACATGGTCCCACTATCTCCCCCTATAGTAGCCAACATGGTCCCTCTATCTCCATCTACAGTATAACAGCGAACATGGTTCCTCTATCTCCCCCTACAGTATAGTAGCCAACATGGTCCCTCTATCTCCCCTTATAGTAGCCAACATGATCCCTCTATCTCCCCCTATAGTAGCCAACATGGTCCCTCTATCTCCCCCTATAATAGCCAACATGGTCCCTCTATCTCCATCTACAGTATAATAGCCAACATGATCCCTCTATCTCCCCCTATAGTAGCCAACATGGTCCCTCTATCTCCCCCTATAGTAGCCAACATGGTCCCTCTATCTCCCCCTATAGTAGCCAACATGGCCCCTCTATCTCCCCCTATAATAGCCAACATGGCCCCTCTATCTCCATCTACAGTATAATAGCCAACATGATCCCTCTATCTCCCCCTATAGTAGCCAACATGGGCCCTCTATCTCCCCCTATAGTAGCCAACATGATCCCTCTATCTCCCCCTATAGTAGCCAACATGATCCCTCTATCTCCATCTACAGTATAATAGCCAACATGATCCCTCTATCTCCCCCTATAGTAGCCAACATGATCCCTCTATCTCCCCCATAGTATAATAGCCAACATGGCTCCTCTATCTCCATCTACAGTGTAATAGCCAACATGGCCCCTCTATCTCCATCTACAGTGTAATAGCCAACATGGCCCCTCTATCTCAATCTACAGTACAGTAGCCAACATGGCCCCTCTATCTCCATATACTGTAGCCAACATTGTGCCACTATCACTATCTCTATCACCATCTACAATATCCAACATGGTCCCTCTATCTCCATCTACAATACCCAACATGGTCCCTCTATCTCCATCTACAGTATAATAGCCAAAATGGATCCTCTATCTCCATCTACAGTATAATAGCCAACATGGTCCCTCTATCTCCCCCTACAGTATCCAACATGGTCCCTCTATCTCCCCCTATAGTAGCCAACATGGTCCCTCTATCTCCCCCTATAATAGCCAACATGGCTCCTCTATCTCCATCTACAGTATAATAGCCAACATGGTCCCTATATCTCCATCTACAGTATAATAGCCAACATGGTCCCTCTATCTCCCCTTATAGTAGCCAACATGTTCCCTCTATCTCCCCCTACAGTATCCAACATGGTCCCTCTATCTCCATCTACAGTATAATAGCCAACATGGTCCCTCTATCTCCCCTTATAGTAGCCAACATGGTCCCTCTATCTCCCCCTATAGTAGCCAACATGGTCCCTCTATCTCCCCCTATAATAGCCAACATGATCCCTCTATATCCCCCTATAGTAGCCAACATGGTCCCTCTATCTCCCCCTATAGTAGCCAACATGATCCCTCTATCTCCATCTACAGTATAATAGCCAACATGATCCCTCTATCTCCCCCTATAGTAGCCAACATGGCCCCTCTATCTCCCCCTATAGTAGCCAACATGATCCCTCTATCTCCATCTACAGTATAATAGCCAACATGATCCCTCTATCTCTATCTACAGTATAATAGCCAACATGGCCCCTCTATCTCCCCCTATAGTAGCCAACATGGTCCCTCTACTTCCATCTACAGTATAATATCCAACATGGCCCCTCTATCTCCATCTACAGTATAATAGTCAACATGGTCCCTCTATCTCCCCCTATAGTAGCCAACATGGTCCCTCTATCTCCCCCTATAGTAGCCAACATGGCCCCTCTATCTCCATCTACAGTATAACAGCGAACATGGTCCCTCTATCTCCCCCATAGCATAATAGCCAACATGGCTCCTCTATCTCCATCTACAGTGTAATAGCCAACATGGCCCCTCTATCTCCATCTACAGTATAATAGTCAACATGGTCCCTCTATCTCCCCCTATAGTAGCCAACATGGTCCCTCTATCTCCCCCTATAGTAGCCAACATGGCCCCTCTATCTCCCCCTATAATAGCCAACATGGCCCCTCTATCTCCATCTACAGTATAATAGCCAACATGGTCCCTCTATCTCCATCTACAGTATAATAGCCAACATGGTCCCACTATCTCCCCCTATAGTAGCCAACATGGGCCCTCTATCTCCCCCTATAGTAGCCAACATGATCCCTCTATCTCCCCCTATAGTAGCCAACATGATCCCTCTATCTCCATCTACAGTATAATAGCCAACATGATCCCTCTATCTCCCCCTATAGTAGCCAACATGATCCCTCTATCTCCCCCATAGTATAATAGCCAACATGGCTCCTCTATCTCCATCTACAGTGTAATAGCCAACATGGCCCCTCTATCTCCATCTACAGTGTAATAGCCAACATGGCCCCTCTATCTCAATCTACAGTACAGTAGCCAACATGGCCCCTCTATCTCCATATACTGTAGCCAACATTGTGCCACTATCACTATCTCTATCACCATCTACAATATCCAACATGGTCCATCTATCTCCATCTTCAATACCCAACATGGTCCCTCTATCTCCATCTACAGTATAATAGCCAACATGGCTCCTCTATCTCCATCTACAGTATAATAGCCAACATGGTCCCTCTATCTCCCCCTACAGTATCCAACATGGTCCCTCTATCTCCCCCTATAGTAGCCAACATGGTCCCTCTATCTCCCCCTATAATAGCCAACATGGCTCCTCTATCTCCATCTACAGTATAATAGCCAACATGGTCCCTATATCTCCATCTACAGTATAATAGCCAACATGGTCCCTCTATCTCCCCTTATAGTAGCCAACATGGTCCCTCTATCTCCCCCTACAGTATCCAACATGGTCCCTCTATCTCCATCTACAGTATAATAGCCAACATGGTCCCTCTATCTCCCCTTATAGTAGCCAACATGGTCCCTCTATCTCCCCCTATAGTAGCCAACATGGTCCCTCTATCTCCCCCTATAATAGCCAACATGATCCCTCTATATCCCCCTATAGTAGCCAACATGGTCCCTCTATCTCCCCCTATAGTAGCCAACATGGCCCCTCTATCTCCCCCTATAGTAGCCAACATGATCCCTCTATCTCCATCTACAGTATAATAGCCAACATGATCCCTCTATCTCCCCCTATAGTAGCCAACATGGCCCCTCTATCTCCCCCTATAGTAGCCAACATGATCCCTCTATCTCCATCTAGAGTATAATAGCCAACATGATCCCTCTATCTCCATCTACAGTATAATAGCCAACATGGCCCCTCTATCTCCCCCTATAGTAGCCAACATGGTCCCTCTACTTCCATCTACAGTATAATATCCAACATGGCCCCTCTATCTCCATCTACAGTATAATAGTCAACATGGTCCCTCTATCTCCCCCTATAGTAGCCAACATGGTCCCTCTATCTCCCCCTATAGTAGCCAACATGGCCCCTCTATCTCCATCTACAGTATAACAGCGAACATGGTCCCTCTATCTCCCCCATAGCATAATAGCCAACATGGCTCCTCTATCTCCATCTACAGTGTAATAGCCAACATGGCCCCTCTATCTCCATCTACAGTACAATAGTCAACATGGTCCCTCTATCTCCCCCTATAGTAGCCAACATGGTCCCTCTATCTCCCCCTATAGTAGCCAACATGGCCCCTCTATCTCCCCCTATAGTAGCCAACATGGTCCCTCTATCTCCCCTTATAGTAGCCAACATGGCTCCTCTATCTCCATCTACAGTAAAATAGCCAACATGATCCCTCTATCTCCCCCTACAGTATCCAACATGGTCCCTCTATCTCCATCTACAGTATCCAACATGATCCCTCTATCTCCCCCTACAGTATCCAACATGGTCCCTCTATCTCCCCCTATAGTAGCCAACATGGTAACTCTATCTCCCCCTATAGTAGCCAACATGGTAACTCTATCTCCCCCTATAGTAGCCAACATGGCCCCTCTATCTCCATCTACAGTATAACAGCGAACATGGTCCCTCTATCTCCCCCATAGCATAATAGCCAACATGGCTCCTCTATCTCCATCTACAGTGTAATAGCCAACATGGCCCCTCTATCTCCATCTACAGTATAATAGTCAACATGGTCCCTCTATCTCCCCCTATAGTAGCCAACATGGTCCCTCTATCTCCCCCTATAGTAGCCAACATGGCCCCTCTATCTCCCCCTATAATAGCCAACATGGCCCCTCTATCTCCATCTACAGTATAATAGCCAACATGGTCCCTCTATCTCCATCTACAGTATAATAGCCAACATGGTCCCACTATCTCCCCCTATAGTAGCCAACATGGGCCCTCTATCTCCCCCTATAGTAGCCAACATGATCCCTCTATCTCCCCCTATAGTAGCCAACATGATCCCTCTATCTCCATCTACAGTATAATAGCCAACATGATCCCTCTATCTCCCCCTATAGTAGCCAACATGATCCCTCTATCTCCCCCATAGTATAATAGCCAACATGGCTCCTCTATCTCCATCTACAGTGTAATAGCCAACATGGCCCCTCTATCTCCATCTACAGTGTAATAGCCAACATGGCCCCTCTATCTCAATCTACAGTACAGTAGCCAACATGGCCCCTCTATCTCCATATACTGTAGCCAACATTGTGCCACTATCACTATCTCTATCACCATCTACAATATCCAACATGGTCCATCTATCTCCATCTTCAATACCCAACATGGTCCCTCTATCTCCATCTACAGTATAATAGCCAACATGGCTCCTCTATCTCCATCTACAGTATAATAGCCAACATGGTCCCTCTATCTCCCCCTACAGTATCCAACATGGTCCCTCTATCTCCCCCTATAGTAGCCAACATGGTCTCTCTATCTCCCCCTATAATAGCCAACATGGCTCCTCTATCTCCATCTACAGTATAATAGCCAACATGGTCCCTATATCTCCATCTACAGTATAATAGCCAACATGGTCCCTCTATCTCCCCTTATAGTAGCCAACATGGTCCCTCTATCTCCCCCTACAGTATCCAACATGGTCCCTCTATCTCCATCTACAGTATAATAGCCAACATGGTCCCTCTATCTCCCCTTATAGTAGCCAACATGGTCCCTCTATCTCCCCCTATAGTAGCCAACATGGTCCCTCTATCTCCCCCTATAATAGCCAACATGATCCCTCTATATCCCCCTATAGTAGCCAACATGGTCCCTCTATCTCCCCCTATAGTAGCCAACATGGCCCCTCTATCTCCCCCTATAGTAGCCAACATGATCCCTCTATCTCCATCTACAGTATAATAGCCAACATGATCCCTCTATCTCCCCCTATAGTAGCCAACATGGCCCCTCTATCTCCCCCTATAGTAGCCAACATGATCCCTCTATCTCCATCTAGAGTATAATAGCCAACATGATCCCTCTATCTCCATCTACAGTATAATAGCCAACATGGCCCCTCTATCTCCCCCTATAGTAGCCAACATGGTCCCTCTACTTCCATCTACAGTATAATATCCAACATGGCCCCTCTATCTCCATCTACAGTATAATAGTCAACATGGTCCCTCTATCTCCCCCTATAGTAGCCAACATGGTCCCTCTATCTCCCCCTATAGTAGCCAACATGGCCCCTCTATCTCCATCTACAGTATAACAGCGAACATGGTCCCTCTATCTCCCCCATAGCATAATAGCCAACATGGCTCCTCTATCTCCATCTACAGTGTAATAGCCAACATGGCCCCTCTATCTCCATCTACAGTATAATAGTCAACATGGTCCCTCTATCTCCCCCTATAGTAGCCAACATGGTCCCTCTATCTCCCCCTATAGTAGCCAACATGGCCCCTCTATCTCCATCTACAGTATAATAGCCAACATGGTCCCTCTATCTCCATCTACAGTATAATAGCCAACATGGTCCCTCTATCTCCCCCTATAATAGCCAACATGGCCCCTCTATCTCCCCCTATAGTAGCCAACATGGTCCCTCTATCTCCCCTTATAGTAGCCAACATGGCTCCTCTATCTCCATCTACAGTAAAATAGCCAACATGATCCCTCTATCTCCCCCTACAGTATCCAACATGGTCCCTCTATCTCCATCTACAGTATCCAACATGATCCCTCTATCTCCCCCTACAGTATCCAACATGGTCCCTCTATCTCCCCCTATAGTAGCCAACATGGTAACTCTATCTCCCCCTATAGTAGCCAACATGGTAACTCTATCTCCCCCTATAGTAGCCAACATGGTAACTCTATCTCCCCCTATAGTAGCCAACATGGTAACTCTATCTCCCCCTATAGTAGCCAACATGGTAACTCTATCTCCCCCTATAATAGCCAACATGGTCCCTCTATCTCCCCCTATAGTAGGCAACATGGTCACTCTATCTCCATCTACAGTATAACAGCCAACATGGTCCCTCTATCTCCCCCTATAATAGCCAACATGGCTCCTCTATCTCCATCTACAGTATAATAGTCAACATGGCCCCTCTATCTCCCCCTATAGTAGCCAACATGGTCCCTCTATCTCCCCCTACAGTATATTAGCCAACATGGTCCCTCTATCTCCCCCTATGGTAGCCAACATGGCCCCTCTATCTCCCCCTACAGTATAATAGCCAACATGGTCCCTCTATCTCCCCCTATAGTAGCCAACATGGTCCCTCTATCTCCCCCTACAGTATAATAGCCAACATGGTCCCTCTATCTCCCCTATAGTAGCCAACATGGCCCCTCTATCTCCATCTACAGTATCCAACATGGTCCCTCTATTTCCATCTATAGTCGCCAACATGGCCCCTC
The DNA here is from genome assembly GCF_013265735.2 of Oncorhynchus mykiss. Lineage (NCBI taxonomy): Eukaryota > Metazoa > Chordata > Actinopteri > Salmoniformes > Salmonidae > Oncorhynchus > Oncorhynchus mykiss. The sequence continues at coordinate 37,795,131 of NC_048568.1, forward strand.
TAACTCCATCTACAGTATTGTAGCCAACATGGTCCCTCTATCTCCCCCTATAGTAGCCAACATGGCCCCTCTATCTCCCCCTACAGTATAATAGCCAACATGGTCCCTCTATCTCCCCCTATAGTAGCCAACATGGTCCCTCTATCTCCCCCTATAGTAGCCAATATGGTCCCTCTATCTCCCCCTATAGTAGCCAACATGGTCCCTCTATCTCCCCCTATAGTAGCCAACATGGCTCCTCTATCTCCCCCTATAATAGCCAACATGGTCCCTCTATCTCCCCCTACAGTATAATAGCCAACATGATCCCTCCATCTCCCCCTACAGTATCCAACATGGTCCCTCTATTTCCATCTATAGTCGCCAACATGGCCCCTCTAACTCCATCTACAGTATAATAGCCAACATGGCTCCTCTATCTCCATCTACAGTATAATAGCCAACATGATCCCTCTATCTCCCCCTACAGTATAATAGCCAACATGATCCCTCCATCTCCCCCTACAGTATCCAACATGGTCCCTCTATTTCCATCTATAGTCGCCAACATGGCCCCTCTAACTCCATCTACAGTATTGTAGCCAACATGGTCCCTCTATCTCCCCCTATAGTAGCCAACATGGCCCCTCTATCTCCCCGTATAGTAGCCACATGACCCCTCTATCTGCCCCTATAGTAGCAGACATGGCACCTCTATCTCCATCTGCAGTATAATAGCCAACACAGTCCCTCTATCTCCCCCTATAGTAGCCAACATGGCTCCTCTATCTCCATCTACAGTATAATAGCCAACATGATCCCTCTATCTCCCCCTACAGTATAATAGCCAACATGATCCCTCTATCTTATAGCAGTGATTAGCCAATAACAGTAGCGTTTAGCACCAGTGTTTTCTCAGTAATTAGCGCAGTGACTAGCCTATAACAGTAGCGTTTAGCACCAGTGTTTTCTCAGTAATTAGCGCAGTGACTAGCCTATAACAGTAGCGTTTAGCACCAGTGTTTTCTCAGTAATTAGCGCAGTGACTAGCCTATAACAGTAGCGTTTAGCACCAGTGTTTTCTCAGTAATTAGCGCAGTGACTAGCCTATAACAGTAGCGTTTAGCACCAGTGTTTTCTCAGTAATTAGCGCAGTGACTAGCCTATAACAGTAGCGTTTAGCACCAGTGTTTTCTCAGTAATTAGCGCAGTGACTAGCCTATAACAGTAGCGTTTAGCACCAGTGTTTTCTCAGTAATTAGCACAGTGACTAGCCTATAACAGTAGCGTTTAGCACCAGTGTTTTCTCAGTAATTAGCGCAGTGACTAGCCTATAACAGTAGCTTTTAGCACCAGTGTTTTCTCAGTAATTAGCGCAGTGACTAGCCTATAACAGTAGTGTTTAGCACCAGTGTTTTCTCAGTAATTAGCACAGTGACTAGCCTATAACAGTAGCTTTTAGCACCAGTGTTTTCTCAGTAATTAGCGCAGTGACTAGCCTATAACAGTAGCGTTTAGCACCAGTGGTTTCTCAGTATTTAGCACAGTGACTAGCCTATAACAGTAGCGTTTAGCACCAGTGTTTTCTCAGTAATTAGCACAGTGACTAGCCTATAACAGTAGCTTTTAGCACCAGTGTTTTCTCAGTAATTAGCGCAGTGACTAGCCTATAACAGTAGCGTTTAGCACCAGTGGTTTCTCAGTAATTAGCACAGTGACTAGCCTATAACAGTAGCGTTTAGCACCAGTGTTTTCTCAGTAATTAGCGCAGTGACTAGCCTATAACAGTAGCGTTTAGCACCAGTGTTTTCTCAGTAATTAGCACAGTGACTAGCCTATAACAGTAGCTTTTAGCACCAGTGTTTTCTCAGTAATTAGCGCAGTGACTAGCCTATAACAGCAGCGTTTAGCAACAATGGTCCGGAGATGTACGCCTGCCGCTCTAATTCTATCCGTGCATCAGCCTGGTGGCACACTGCCAGCTTTGATACTCTGATACCAAGCTCCTGCCTTTCACCTCCACGAGAAGACAAATAGAGGAGAGAAAGGGAGGAGACGGGAGGGAGGGGAATAGAGAAAGGAAGATGCCATGACTTATGGTTTGATAGTTTGAGTGATAGCGAATGTAGAATTTGACATAAAGAGCCTTCAGAACGTGTTTCCACCCCTTTACTTTTCTCACATTTTCTTGTGTTACTGATCTACACACAATACCCCATATTGTCATAGTGGAATTTTGTTTGCAGAAAACTTTAGAAATTAAATAACAATGAAAAGCTGAAATGTATTGAGTCAATATGTATTCAACGCCTTTGTTACGGCAAACCTACTAAATAAGTTAAGAAGTAAAGACGTACTTAACAAATTGCGTAATAAGTTACATGGACTCACTCCGTGTTCAATAATAGTGGTTAACGTGATTTGTGAGGGACTACCTCATCTCTGTATTCCACACATACAATGATCTGTAAGGTCCCACAATCAAGCAGTGAATTTCAAGCACAGATTCAATCAGAAAGACCAGGGAGGTTTTTCAATGCCTTGCAAAGAAGGGCATCGATTGGTAGATGTGTTAAAAAAAATAAATAGAAAAATAAAAAAAAAGGAATATCCCTTTGAGCATTGGGACTTCATTAATTAGAGTTTGGATGGTGTATCAATACACCCAGTCACTACAAAGATACAAGCGTTCTTCATAACTCAGTTGGCGAAGAGGTTGGAAACTGCTCAGGGGTTTCACCATGAGGCCAATGGTGATTTTAAAACAGTTGCAGAGTTTAACGGTTGTGATATGAGAAAACTGAGTATGGATCGACAACATTGTTGTCATGCCCTGATCTGTTTCACCTGTCCTTGTGCTTGTCTCCACCCCCTCCAGTTGTTGCCCATCTTCCCCATTATCCCCTGGGTACTTATACTGTACCTGTTTCTCTGTTAGTCTGTTGCCAGTTCGTCTTGTTGTCATGTCAACCAGCATTTTGTCTCAGCTCCTGCTTTCCCCCCCAGTCTCTCTTTTTTTCGCCCTCCTGGTTTGACCATTGCCTGTCCTGACTCTGAGCCCGCCTGCCCGACAACTCTGCCTGCCCTTGATCCTGAGCCTGCCTGCCATCCTGTACCTTTGCCCATACTCTGGATTACCAACCCCTGCCTGACCTGACCCTGAGCCTGCCTGCTGTCCTGTACCTTTGCCCACTACTCTGGATTACCGAGCCCTACCTGTCTTGACCTGTTGTTTGCCTGCCCCTGTTGCTGTGATAAACATTGTTACTTCAACACAGTCTGTATTTGGGTCTTACCTGAAGTGTGATAATTGTAGCTACTCCACAAAACGAACCTAATTGACAGAGTGAAAAGAAGAAAGCCTATACGGAAGAAAATATTCCAAAACCTGTTTCCTGTTTGCAACAAGGCACTAAAGTAATACTGCTAAAAATATAGCAAATAAATTAACTTCAGTCCTGAAAGAAAGTGTTATGTTTTGGGCAAATCAAACACCTCACTGAGTACCACTCTTTATATTTACAAGCACGGTGGTGCCTGAATCATGTTATGGGTATGCTTGTCATCGGCAAGGACAGGGGAGTTTTTCAGGATAAAAAAAACGGAATGGAGCTAAGCACAGGCAAAATCCTAGAGGAAAACCTGGTTAAGTCTGCTTTCCACCAGACAGTGGGAGTTGAATTCCCCATTCAGCAGGAAAATAACCTAAAACAGAAGGCCAAATCTACACTGGAGTTACTTACCAAGATGACATTGAATGTTCCAGAGTGGCCATGTTACAGTTTTGACACAAATCTGCTTGAAAATCTATGGCAAGACTTGAAAATTGCTGTCTAACAATGATCACTAATCATCAACAATCTACTTGACAGAGCTTGCATAATTTCTTATAAAATAATGGGCAAATACTGTACAATCCAGGTGTGCAAAACTCTTAGAGACTTACCCAGAAAGACTCACAGCCTTAATCACCACCAAAGGTACTTGTACAAAGTATTGACTCAGGACTGTGAATACCTATGTAAATTAGATATTTATGTATTTCATTTTCAACACATATGCAAACATTTCTAAAAACATATTTTCACTTTGTCATTATGGGGAATTGTGTGTAAAAAAACAACAACGATTTAATCCATTTTGAAGTGAGGCTGTAACAAACAACATTTGGAATAAGTCTAGGGGTATGAATACTTTCTGAAGGCAATGTATCTTTTAGATGGGGATGATGAGTGAACATTAAGAGAGGAGTGTGAAGAGTCGTTGGTGCTTTGTCAGTGGATCAAATATGGCCAAGTGTCAAGAAAACCAGCAGGTGTTGAGGAGGTAGGGGAGTATGAAGGAGCGTAAGGTTGAGCTCTGTGTTGTTATACAATTTACAGGTCCGTGTGCTGTGCAAGGCGTCGGCTACGTTGGAAGCAGAGGTTCATTTAAATGCATGCTCACGCCTGGGTGGCGTGGTGGAGTGGAGAGTGTCTCTCTGTCTGATGGGAATTCATCAGGGCCGTTTAGTCGCTGTGTAGTGACGCAGCCATGGCCTCTGAGACAGTGTTTCTGCCGGTGTTTCACACTCTTGAGGCGAGATTGCTTTATGGACACTCGTTATGTAGAATTAGATAGCCTAGGCTTTTCTTCCCTGACACATGCAATCAACTCTGACCCTTTAGATATGATCTATTTCCTCATTCGAATAGACACAGTCTTTCTTTATCTGGACGGCAGTATTCTACATCAAAACAACTTGGACTGATTGGTCGAAAACGTTATGCACTTGTCCATTTTCTCACAAGACCAGTGTCCTTCTCTCTGATGACATGCATGCAGACACACAGTCTTTGAATACAGCACACACTCCATCCACCCAGTGTAATTTACTGTAGTGTAAGACGGTAGTATGAACAGGCAAATAGAAGTAGCCACAGTCATAGAAATCACCTATATTTCAACACAGATCATTTAGTTAAGAGGGCTAATTAAAACACACACAAAGACAAACGGCCTGGGGAACAATGGGATTAAAAGTAAAAGGTGTGTGTGTGTGTGTGTGTGTGTGTGTGTGTGTGTGTGTGTGTGTGTGTGTGTGCGTGAGTGAGTGCGCGTATGTGTGTGCGTGCCTAAGTGTGTGTGTGTGTGTGTCCATGTACAGTATCTGTGTTTGTTTGTTATTTCAAATGGAAATCATAATTAACAGAATAAGTGGTTACTGACAGTAAGTGGTAATTGACTTGCAGTGCAGTGTTGTGAATTCAGACTTTTCATCCCTTACAGTAGCTGTTGATGAAATAGCTTTAAAACAAGGCTAAAAACAGCCGATAAGTGAACTTAAACTTTCTTACAGTGATAAAGACAACGAGGAGGCCTACATGCAGCTTCATCAACACAATGACACAGGTCGTGGTTTTGCTAACACCGCTGACACTGCTGACACTGCTAACACTGCTTAAAACTATAGTCCCTAATTACTCCATTCCATGACCATTCTCTGGTGTCACATGACCGTTTTACGATGTCACCTGACCATTCTCCCAATTCACTTGACTCTTAACTAACTACAAACGGGAAGCTCAGGATGGCGTAGTAGGCCAATCAGTCCTCCTCTTTCAGAGATCAATGGACCATCCACTAACCTCCCCCCACATCTATCTGAAAAGTTTATGCAGGGGTTAGGTGTTGGTATGTGGTTGTGGAGTAGTTAGCCTAGGTAGCAATTAACGCAGTGCTAATTAATTCCCAAGCATTATCAGTAAATCAACAGGCCCATGCTAATTACAGTTAGCGTACAGGACAGACTCGTCTCACCCACAATGTCGGGGCGGGAGGCACAGCGTCGGGCTCCCAAGGTCCCTCCGGAGCCAAACCCACCAGCCGTGCGGTGCTGACAACAGCCACAGGTGCTCCTCACACTCCTCACACACGCAGACACGCGTAAACACATACAGTTGAAGTCGGAAGTTTACATACAAGTTTACATACCTTAGCCAAAGACATTTAAACACAGTTTTTCACAATTCCTAACATTTAAATCACCACTTTATTTTGAGAATGTGAAATGTCAGAATAATAGTAGAGAGAATGATTTATTTCCACTTTTATTTATTTCATAATTTTCCCAGTGGGTCAGAAATGTACATTCTCAATTAGTATTTGGTAGCATTGCATTTAAACTGGTTAACTTGGGTCAAACATTTCGGGTAGCCTTCCACAAGCTTCCCACAATAAGTTGGGTGAATTTTGGCCCATTCCTCCTGACAGAGGTGGTGTAACTGAGTCAGGTTTGTAGGCCTCCTTGCTCGCACACGCTTTCTCAGTTCAGCCCACAACTTTTCTATAGGATTGAGGTCAGGGCTTTGTGATGGCCACTCCAATACGTTGACTTTGCTGTCCTTAAGCCATTTTGCCACAACTTTGGAAGTATGCTTGGGGTCATTGTCCATTTGGAAGACCCATTTGCGACCAAGCTTTAACTTCCTGACAGATGTCTTGAGATGTTGCTTCAATATATCCACATAATTTCCCGTCCGCATGATGCCATCTATTTTGTGAAGTGCACCAGTCCCTCCTGCATCAAAGCACCCCCACAGTATGAGGCTGTCACCCCCATTCTTCACAGTTGGGATTGTGTTCTTCAGCTTGCAAGCCTCACCCTTTTTCCTCACAACATAACGATGGTCATTATAGCCAAACAGTTATATTTTTGTTTCATCCGACCAGAGGACATTTCTCCAAAAAGTATGATCTTTGTCCCCATATGCAGTTGCAAACCGTAGTCTGGCTTTTTTTATGTCGGTTTTGGAACAGTGGCTTCTTCCTTGCTGAGCGGCCTTTCAGTTTATGTGAATATAGGACTCGTTTAACTATGAAAATAGATACTTTTGTACTTGTTTTCTCCAGCATCTTCACAGGGTCCTTTGCTGTTGTTCTGGGATTGATTTGCACTTTTGCACAAAAGTACATTCATCTCTAGGCGACAGAACGCGTCTCCTTCCTGAGTGGTTTGATGGCTGTGTGGTCCCATGGTGTTTATACATGCGTACTACTGTTTGTACAGATGAACGTGGTACCTGCAGGCATTTGGAAATTGCTCCCAAGGATGAACCAGATGTGGAGGTCTACAATTTTTTTTCTGAAGTCTTAGCTGATTTCCCCATGATGTCAAGCAAAGAGGCACTGAGTTTGAAGGTAGGCCCTGAAATGCATCCACAGGTACACCTCCAATTGACTCAAATTGTGTCAATTAGCCTATCAGAAGCTTCTAAAGCCATGACATAATTTTCTGGAATTTTCCAAGCTGTTTAAAGGCTCAGTCAACTTACTGTATGCAAACTTCTGACCCACTGGAATTGTGGTACAGTGAATTATAAGTGAAATAATGTGTCTGTAAACAATTGTTGGAAAAATGCCTTGTGTGTTGCACAAAGTAGATGTCCTAACTGACTTGTCAAAACTATAGTTTGTTGACAAGAAATGTGTGTGTGTGTGTGTGGGGGGTGGGGGGGGGGGGGGGTTGCATTGGATGTGTCTCAATCCACACCATACTCTGATGTTCCACTTCGCATCTGCGGTGGAAGGTGGCAGAGCTACAGAGGTGTTTGTCAGACCTGGAGACATCTGCGGTGGAAGGTTGCAGAGCTACAGAGGTGTTTGTCAGACCTGGAGGCATCTGCGGTGGAAGGTTGCAGAGCTACAGAGGTGTTTGTCAGACCTGGAGACATCTGCGGTGGAAGGTGGCAGAGCGACAGAGGTGTTTGTCAGACCTGGAGACATCTGCGGTGGAAGGTTGCAGAGCTACAGAGGTGTTTGTCAGACCTGGAGACATCTGCGGGGGAAGGTGGCAGAGCTACAGAGGTGTTTGTCAGACCTGGAGACATCTGCGGGGGAAGGTTGCAGAGCTACAGAGGTGTTTGTCAGACCTGGAGACATCTGCGGGGGAAGGTGGCAGAGCTACAGAGGTGTTTGTCAGACCTGGAGACATCTGTGGTGGAAGGTGGCAGAGCTACAGAGGTGTTTGTCAGACCTGGAGACATCTGCGGGGGAAGGTGGCAGAGATACAGAGGTGTTTGTCAGACCTGGAGACATCTGCGGGGGAAGGTTGCAGAGCTACAGAGGTGTTTGTCAGACCTGGAGACATCTGCGGGGGAAGGTGGCAGAGCTACAGAGGTGTTTGACAGACCTGGAGACATCTGCGGTGGAAGGTGGCAGAGCTACAGAGGTGTTTGACAGACCTGGAGACATCTGCGGTGGAAGGTGGCATAGCTACAGCAGTGTCAGACCTGGAAACATCCCAAATATCGGTCTTCTCGTGAAAACGTCTGTAGCGTACGAACTGTTTGGCCTACAAACTGTTATCTCACGAACAAGACGGGGGTCTCTATTTTGCTCTACGACAAATGAACTGGTACCGGTGATAAAACATAAATGTAAGCATGAAGGTAGTTTTGTGCCAAACCCCCAAAAACGGTTAAAGATGTGTAAAGAAAAACTATTTCCTTTCTTTCTCAAAACATTTTTTCTTATTTTTTTCGGACTGTATTTTTTTGCCATTTGTGTTATTCAATGAGTTTCAATGGGATATGGCAATACAGGCCAAATTCTATATTTTATCAAATAAAGGTTTTATATTTTTATACCTAAAGAGGTCCTAAATTTCTAAATCAAATACCTGAATGATCCATAGTATGATCATCTTAAAACAATTCCACATGTCACTTAGGAACCCCCCCCCCCCAGAGAACGGTTTACAGGCTCACAGAGGTTAATAGATGACTGGTAGTGAAGGATTTCTATAATAACTAAATCAGTGAAGCAGAGATTACCCAAACGATCACGAGCATCGCACCGCAGAATGGGCTATAAAACCTGACCTGAGTGTACACACACACACACACACACAAACATGTACAGACATACACTCACACACACAAACATGTACAGACATACACTCACACACACAAACATGTACAGACACACACTCACACACACACACGTAGAGACACACACACACACACACACAAACATGTACAGACACAGACTCACACACTGCACATGAGTGTTGAGGAGATTCCTCCATAATTTAAGAGATCAGTGAATGAAACACTTAATCCCAAAGGGGTGCTTTCTCAACTGTAATTTAAAAATAGTGTTTTAATAACACACCACTGCAACACTACATTAATCTCTGAATTAATTACCAACTCCACCCCAAACCCCACTCCCAACCCCACCCCCAAACCACACTCCCAACCCCACCCCCAAACCACACTCTCAACCCCACCCCCAAACCCCACTCTCAACCCCACCCCCAAACCCCACTCTCAACCCCACCCCAAACCCCACCCCCAAACCCCACTCCCAACGCCACCCCAAACCCCACTCTCAACCCCACCCCCAAACCCCACTCTCAGCCCCACCCCCAAAACCCCACTCTCAACCCCACCCCAAACCCCACTCTCAACCCCACCACCAAACCCCACACTCAATCCCACCCCCAAAACCCACTCTCAACCCCACCCCCAAACCCCACTCTCAACCCCACCCCCAAATCCCAAACCCAAACCCACTCTCAGCCCCACCCCCAAACCCACTCCCACTCCCAGCCCCACCCCCAAACCCACTCCCAAAACCCGCTCCCAGCCTCACCCCCAAACCCACTCTCAGCCCCACCCCACCCCACCCCCAAACCCACTCCCAGCCCCACCCCCCCCCAACCCACTCCCAGCCCCACCCCCACCCCCAAACCCACTCCCAAACCCACTCCCACCCCCACCCCCCAAACTCACTCCCAGCCCCACCCCCAAACCCACTCCCAAACCCACTCCCAGCCCCACCCCCACCCCCAAACCCGCTCCCAGCCCCACCCTAAAATGAACAAACAATTCAATTAGGCCATAAATCTATAACATGTCCCTAATCTAAACATAATGTAACAAACATCTGGTGTATTAAGTTAGAAACTCCGGGAACATTCACCTACATTTTATGCGAGACATTTTTAATCAAACATAGTAATGAAATACAATTCCAGAGAGAAATTAAATAATATAGCGGGCGACTAGGAGCCAGACCTGAAGGCAACACACAAACATTTTAAAAAAACAATTTTAAATAGGGATTAAATACTGTAATAACCTTCTTCTTTGGTAATATAACATTCAACGGTCAGGGGACGACAAGCACTTTGAATATAAGTCAATGACACACAAGAATCATGAATCATGCTGTAACAGGAACATAAAGGAATTTGTGAAATTAGCCGACGCTTTGCATAGGTACCAAGCAATAGTAACACATAGGCCTAGTTAAAATAGTGTAGCCTAACATTAAGATAAAGACATTTGTGACACAAAAGTTCAAGCTGACAAGTAATAAAAAGCCCCAATATTATTTTATTTTTTAAAATGTCTGATTAGCAACAGTGCTACGGATGATAAAAGAGAAATCCTTCCCCTGCTATCCTGGCTAACCTCTATAATAACGAATAAAGAGCTGACAGTAGAGTGATCGCCATACATCACACTGTGTATGTTCTCATATGGATAAAATAACAGTGAGTGAGCCACGTGCGTGTGTTCTCTCTCTGTGTGTGTGTGTGTTTGTGTGTGTGTGTGTGTGTCTAAACTCTCTCTCCGTATGAAATATCTGCAGAGAGACTAAAGCATGCCCCCGAGGTCTGTGTATCAGTGATAACCTTTAGAATAAGGTGTAGTTCATGCCTGCCGCCCTCCCCTCTGCCCCTATCCATCTGATGAAAGGATATGGAGATGGTTTGGATAGATTCTCAATTTCTCATGCAGAGGAAGAGAAGACAGGCAGGACAGGTAGACTGGCATATGTGATTGATGTCATCTTTTTGTATTAGGCATTTTAAGTTGTAGCAGAGTACATAGACAACCCTTACAGCAAGCTGAAATGCTCTAACTGAAAGGAGAAGGTTTTGTCATGTAAGGGTTGTCTAACTGAAAGGAGGGTGTTTTGTCATGTAAGGGCTGTCTAACTGAAAGGAGGGTGTTTTGTTGTGTAAGGGTTGTATAACTGAAAGGAGGGTGTTTTGTCGTGTAAGGGTTGTCTAACTGAAAGGAGGGTGTTTTGTCGTGTAAGGGTTGTCTAACTGAAAGGAGGGTGTTTTGTCATGTAAGGGTTGTCTAACTGAAAGGAGGGTGTTTTGTCATGTAAGGGCTGTCTAACTGAAAGGAGGGTGTTTTGTCATGTAAGGGTTGTCTAACTGAAAGGAGGGTGTTTTGTCGTGTAAGGGTTGTCTAACTGAAAGGAGGGTGTTTTGTCGTGTAAGGGTTGTCTAACTGAAAGGAGGGTGTTTTGTCATGTATTTCAGAGGATTGACTCCCCTTGGTTTCTGGTAATGGTCCTAGCAGTCCCTTTAGTGTGATATGCCTATGGCCAGCTCTGCTACATGAAGTCAATGTCATTCATTCATCTTGTGTAATTCCACTCTCTCTGACAGGAAAATAAATTAATAATTCAACACACACTCAGACATCCCTTACCAGGCACTCATATTTCAATTAACTTTTGATTGAGTTATGAAATATACAAAATGACAAGACATTTTCTTGTTTGTGACATCCGTCTTCTTAGATTCCCCAGTATTCTACATGACATTCCATTAATTCCGTTTGCACCGGGACAGGTGATCGTCAGCAATAGTAATTTCATCAATACATTTTTCCGGGCCTTGCCTTCTATTTTTTCGAATTGCTAATTTTGTCGGTGCTCTTTCTAGACACTGCAGGTTTAATTGCTAATTGTGAACTGGGAATGAATACATTTGCATATTAATTAGTTAATTCATTTGCATTTTTAATTTGCTGCCTTCAAAGGGGGTGAGATAAAAGGTCGCGCAATTCTGAATAATTTAAATAATTTATGCTCCATTGGTGAAAAGAAGCCGAACAGAAGTGCTGTGTGGATGTTAACCCCAGAGAGCTTTTAGCGAATAAAGCACTCAAAAATTGTTTTAACAAATCTAATTAAACGGAAAAAGCCACCACCCAGTACAGTTGAGGAGAGAGTAGTGTCCTGAGGAAGAGTGATGGAGAGAGAAAGATGGAGGGGGGAAAGAGGGGGAGGGAATAAAGAGAGGGTGAGAGAGACAGGTATGAAGCAGCCACCCAGAGCAGTAGGAAGGGGAGAGAGTAGTGTCCTGAGGAAGAGAGAGAGAGCGAGAGAGAGATAGAGTAGTGTCCTGAGGAAGAGAGAGAGAGAGACAGAGAGAGAGAGAGAGAGAGACAGAGACAGAGACAGAGACAGACAAAGAGAGAGAGAGACAGACATAGAGAGAGAGAGAGAGACAAACATAGAGAGAGAGACAAACATAGAGAGAGAGAGAGACAGACATAGAGAGAGAGACAGACATAGAGAGAGACAGACAAAGAGAGAGAGGAACAGACAAAGAGAGAGAGAGACAGACAGAGAGAGAGAGAGAGAGAGAAACAGACAGACAGAGACAAATAGAGAGAGAGACAGACAGACAGACAGACAGACAGACAGACAGACAGACAGACAGACAGACAGACAGACAGAGAGAAGACATCCTTTCATTGGGATATGAAGGCCATTCTGATTCTTATCATCCTTTACATTGATTGTATAGCCCTAGAGGGATGACGAGGATGGAGTTAATACTGTATTACAGTACTTGCTTCTGTCATTCTCTCCCATGTTCAAAGTTACTGGAAATACTGTACAGTGCCTTCAGAAAGTATTCACACCCCTTGACTTTTTCCACATTTTTGTTGAGTTACAGCCTGAATTTAAAGTTGATTACATTTAGATTGTTTTTGTCACTGGCCTACACACAATTACCCCATAGTGTCAAAGTGGAATTATGTTTTTAGAAATGAAAAGCTGAAAGGTCTGGAGTACTCAAACCAGTCTTTCCCAAACTCGGTCCCTGGGAGCCCAAAATCAAATCAAATGTATTTATATAGCCCTTTGTACATCAGCTGATATCTCAAAGTGCTGTACAGAAACCCAGCCTAAAACCCCAAACAGCAAACAATGCAGGTGTAGAAGCACGGTGGCTAGGAAAAACTCCCTAGAAAGTAGTGTAGAAGCGCTGTGCACGTTTAGTTTTTTGCCCTAAAACTACACAGCTGATTCAAATTATCAAAGCTTGATGATTAGTTGATTATTTGAATCAGCTGTGTAGCGCTAGGGCAAAAAACCTAACCGTGCACCAAGTTTGAGTAACCCTGACTCAACCCCTTTTGTTATGACGAGCTTAAATAAGTTCTGGAGTAAGAATTTGCTTAACAAATCGCATAATAAGCTGCGTGGACTCTGCGTGCAATAATAGTGTTTAACGTGATTTTTAAATGACTGCCTCATCTCTGTACCCCACACATACAATTATCTGTAAGGTCCCTCAGTTGAGCAGTGAATTTCAAACAGAGATTCAACCACAAAGACCAGGGAGGTTATCCAATGGCTCGCAAAGAAGGGTAGATGGGTAAAACTGTTTGGGAAAAGCAGACATTGAATATCCCTTTGAGCAATGTGTATCAATACACCCAGTCCCTACAGAGATACAGGCATCCTTCCTAACTCAGCTGCCAGAGAAGAAGGAAACCGCTCAGGGATTTCACCATGAGGCCAATGGTGACTTTAAAACAGCTACAGAGTTTAATGGCTGTATTAGGAGAAAACTGAGGATGGATCAACAACATTGCAGTTACTCCACAATACTAACTTAATTGACAAAGTGAAAAGAAGGAAGCCTGTACACTTTAAATACAAAGTGTTGTGTTTGGGGCAAGTCCAATACAACATTACTGAGTACCACTTTCCATTTTTTCAAGCATAGTGGCAGCTACATCATGTTATGGGTATGCTTGTCATCGTTAAGGACTGGTGAGTTTTTCAGGATAAAAAATAAACGTAATGGAGCTCAGCACAGACAAATCCCAGAGGAAAACCTGGTTCAGTCACTGGGAGATGAATTCACCTTTCAGCAGAACAATAACCTAAAACACAAGGCCAAATCTCTGTTGGAGTTGCTTACCAAGAAACAGGCAGAGTTAAGAGTTTCAACTTAAATCTGCATGAAAATCTATGGCAAGACCTGAAAATGGTTGTCTAGCAATGATCAACAACCAATCTGACAGAGCTTGAAGAACTTAATAATAATAATTTTGAAATGGGCAATTCAGCTGTGGAACGCTTATTCAGAAAGACCCTCAGCTGTAATCACAAACAAAGGTGTATTGACTCAAGGGGTTGAATACTTATCTAATCAAGATATTAGTGTTTTTTGTGTGTTTTTTTTAATGAATATATTTAGTCTCTTCCACCTTGACATTACAGAATATTTTGTGTAGATTGTTGACAAAAAACTGAAAACGAAATCAATTTGAATCCCAAACACAACAAAATGTGGGAAAAGTAAATGTGTGGGAATACGTTCTGAAGGCGCTGTATTCCTTTCCATTGTCTGGGCTGTGAGGAGAGGAGGAACACACACCCACAGGGACCATCCCATGTGTTCGCCCATGCGTTCAGCGCTCCTTGTCCCTGCCACAGCAAAGGTGAAACACACCGACGCCAGCCGATACCTGAGACAGAGGATAGCTAGCTCCAGGGTGTGATTCCATTCCTCTCCATGGTCGCTGTAGATAATAAAGGTTAATTACAGTGGTTCACCATGTCATATTTGACATGACCAGTCATCGCTGTAATTACAATCATTACACTCCAATGGATGTGTAGTTATCCCCTTTTAAACACACGGCCGCACAAAGACAATCTATTATTCAATCAGACCAGAGCCATTCAGATCAGACCTGCCTGAGTTCACTTCATCTTGGGCCTGGATGAATCTGACTGCAGCTAATACGCCCTCTGAGCCCCGGAGAAGAAGAGAAGAACAAAAAAAAAAAGAGAGAAGACACCTAATTAGAACCCTTTCAAACGGTCAATCACATTTTCAAAGGAATGCTTTAAGTTTATTCTGATAATCAGGTGACATGAATAGGAATGGATTTCATCTCGTGCTTATCAGAAGTTATCTGGAGATAGAGGGGATGGCAAGTCAGGTGGATGATGAGGCTTTGCCCTTCTCTAGCTTTGCTTCTGTCTCTCGTTTCCCCCTACTGTATCTCTCCCCTTTCCCTCACCTCATTTCTACCATATCCTCTACCCAGTGCCCACAGGGATTGGCAGCATGTAATTTAAGAGCAACTGGCACAAAGACCAAATGCCAAGCAGGCAGGCCTATAATGGAGGCTGGTGAAATGTGTTCCGATTTAAATGGGGCCGAGCGTTCGGCTCGCAGCACAGGCCCACGGTGTGTAATTAAGATCACTAGGGACAAAGGAGAGTAGAGGAGACAGTCCAACAATGAAAAGACAGGACCTGGGGTATGGAGGGGGAGAGAATATCAGCTCCATTCACCCAAAATGGAAAAGGGAAGATTTTTATGGACACTTGAGTAGTTGAATAAAAGAGTCACAGAGAGGTTTGGAAGACCATGTCTAGTACTTCCTACCTCTAGTCTACTTCATTGTTAGTGAGTTTAAGTCATTGGTGTAAAGTACTTAAGTAAGAATACATTAAAGTACTACCTAAGTTGTGTTTTTTTGGGGGGGTATCTGTACTTTACTTTACTATTTACATTTGACTACTTTTACTTCACTACATTCCTAAGGAAAATATTGTACTTTTTACTACATACATTTTTCCTGACAACCAAAAGTACTTGTTACAATTTGAATGCTGAGCAGGCCAGACAAATGGTCAAACGCACGCACCTATCAAGACAACACGTGGTCATCCCTACTGCCTCTGATCTGGCGGACTTAACACAAATACATCTTCTGTAAATAATGTCTGAGGGTCGGAGTGCGTTCCTGGCTATCCGTCACAATAAAATGGTGCCGTCTGCTTTTCCCCTACCAACATGTATATACAGTTGAAGTCGGAAGTTTACATACACTTAGGTTGGAGTCATTAAAACTCATTTTCATCCACTCAACACATTTCTTGTTAACAAACTATAGTTTTGGCAAGTCGGTTAGGACATCTGCTTTGTGCATGACGTACTGTAAGTAATTTTTCCAACAATTGTTTACAGACAGATTATTTCACTTATAACTCACTGTATCACAATTCCAGTGGGTCAGAAGTTTACATACACTAAGTTGACTGGGCCTTTAAACAGCTTAGAAAATGCCAGATAATGATGTCATGGCTTTAGAAGCTTCTGATATGCTAATTGACACAATTTGAGTCAATTGGAGGTGTACCTGTGGATGTATTTCAAGGCCTACCTTAAAACTCAGTGCCTCTTTGCTTTACATCATGGGAAAATCAAATGAAATCAGCCTAGACCTCAGAAAAAAAATTGTAGACCTCCACAAGTCTGGTTCATCCTTGGGAGCAATTTCCAAATGCCTGAAGGTATCACATTCATCTGTACAAACAATAGTATGCAAGTATAAACACCATGGGACCACGCAGTCATCATACCGCTCAGGAAGGAGATGCGTTCTGTCTCCTAGAACGTACGTTGGTGTGAAAAGTGCAAATTAATCAAAAGAACCGCAGCGAAGGACTTTGTGAAGATGCTGGAGGAAACAGGTACAAAAGTATCTACATCCACAGTAAAACAAGTCCTATATCGACATAACCTGAAAGGCTGCTCAGCAAGGAAGAAGACACTGCTCCAAAACCGCCATAAAAAAAGCCAGACTACGGTTTGCAACTGCACATGGGGACAAAGATCGTACTTTTTGGAGAAATGTCCTCTGGTCTGATGAAACAAAAATAGAACTGTTTGGCCATAATGACCATCGTTATGTTAGGAGGAAAAAGGGGGAGGCTTGCAAGCCGAAAAACACCATCCCAACTGTGAAGCACAGGGGTGGCAGCGTCATGTTGTGCGGGTGCTTTGCTGCAGGAGGGACTGGTGCACTTCACAAAATAGATGGCAACATGAGGGAGGAAAAATATGTGGATATATTGAAGCAAAATCTCAAGACATCAGTCAGTTAAAGTTTGGTCGCAAATGGGTCTTCCAAATGGACAATGACCCCAAGCTTACTTCCAAAGTTGTGGCAAAATGGCTTAAGGACAACAATGTCAAGGCATTGGAGTGGCCATCACAAAGCCCTGACCTCAATCCTAAAGAAAATTTGTGGGCTGAACTGAAAAAGCATGTGTGAGCAAGGAGGCCTACAAACCTGACTCAGTTACACCAGCTCTGTCAGGAGGAATGGGCCAAAATTCACCCAACTTATTGTGGGAAGCTTGTGGAGGGCTACCCGAAACATTTGACCCAAGTTAAACAATTTAAAGGCAATGCTACCAAATACTAATTGAGTGTATATTAAACTTCTGACCCACTGGGAATGTGATGAAAGAAATAAAAAGCTGAAATAAATCCCTCTACTATTATTCTGACATTTCACATTCTTAAATTAAAGTGGTGATCCTAACTGACCTAAGACAGGGAATTTTTTACTGGGATTAAATGTCAGGAATTGTGAAAAACTGAGTTTAAATGTATTTGGCTAAGGTGTATGTAAACTTCAGATTTCAACTGTGTTACCTCAATTACCTTGACTAACCTGTGACCCCGCACATTGACTCGGTATCGATATCCCCTGTATATACTCTAGCTTCGTTATTGTTATTTTATTGTGTTACTTTTTTTTAAACTTTAGTTTATTTAGTAAATATTTTCTTAACTAAATTTTTCTTAACTGCATTGTTGGTTAAGGGCTTGTAAGTAAACATTTCAAGGTAAGGTCTGAACCGGTTGTATTAATTTTAAATGATTTATACTTTTACTTTTGATACTTAAGTATATTTAATCAATTACATTTACTTATGATACTTAAGTATATTTAATCAATTACATTTACTTATGATACTTAAGTATATTTAATCAATTACATTTACTTATGATACTTAAGTATATTTAATCAATTACATTTACTTATGATACTTAAGTATATTTCAAATCCCTTTCAGACTTTTACTTAAATAGTATTTTACTGGCTGACTTTCACTTGAGTAACTTTCTATTAAGGCATCTATACTTTTACTCAAGTATGTGTGGAAGGACCACCAGAGGGCAGGCTGATCTCACGGATAGTAGCCCAACAAGGCATGGGAGACAAGGTAACCAGAGGGCAGGCTGATCTCACGGATAGTAGCCCAACAAGGCATGGGAGACGAGGTAACCCGAGGACAGGCTGGGCTCACGGATAGTAGCCCAACAAGGCATGGGAGACAAGGTAACCAGAGGGCAGGCTGGGCTCACAGATAGTAGCCCAACAAGGCATGGGAGACGAGGTAACCAGAGGGCAGGCTGGGCTCACGGATAGCAGCCCAACAAGGCATGGGAGACAAGGTAACCAGAGGGCAGGCTGGGCTCACAGATAGTAGCCCAACAAGGCATGGGAGACGAGGTAACCAGAGGGCAGGCTGGGCTCACGGATAGCAGCCCAACAAGGCATGGGAGACAAGGTAACCAGAGGGCAGGCTGGGCTCACAGATAGTAGCCCAACAAGGCATGGGAGACGAGGTAACCAGAGGGCAGGCTGGGCTCACGGATAGCAGCCCAACAAGGCATGGGAGACAAGGTAACCAGAGGCAATTAAGCACAGCTGACGGTACTAATGACATATTCTCCTTCCCCTATAAGAGAGAGTATGGAACCAGCAGACCAGGGGGAAAAAACTATCTCTGGAAGATGGCCACCGAGACAGAGGAGCGATCCAGGAAGAACCACTAAGACGGTGACAAGCCCGTGACTTTTGTTGTAGTTTAAAGATAATCGTATTGTGTTCCTGTTTCATCTGGAGAAGAAGATGTATGTTTTTCCTTGGAAGATGTTCATTGATTATGTTGGAGTGTTTGTGTTGACCCAATGCCCTCAATAGAGAACTGTGTTCAATCCAGAAAACCTACTCCTGACTCGTTTATTCCACCTTACTCCTGACTCGTTTATTCCACCTTTCCGCTTTAGAGTGAAGCCCAATTACTTGGTCCGCTCACTTATGACAATTGGGTACTTTTTCCACCAGTGGTCTAGGTACTCCAGATCGGCTGATGACTCAGGTGATACATTTCTATATGACAATGCTAATTCTGGAGTTTGGTTGAAATGACACAGTACAGTAAAGGCTTATGCCACTCTACATTTCTCTAAGGCCTGTGCAGTTCTACAGAGAGAGAGAGAGGCCTCCACCTCAGCCCCCTTCCTCGTCACCAGGACCCCGAGCCCCATCCTCGCCTCCTGACAAACCTCGAGAGGCGGAGGCTGCCAGGCTGTGCCAGCAGCTGTGGAGACGCTCATTTGCATATGAAGGCCTTAATTAGGTTTTGTGTAGTGCAAGCGCCCGTGAAAGAGAGTGTGACCAGCGGCCAAGAGGTGCCACATGACTGGGGTGTTGGATTTAAGTCCTTTGTGGTGACGATGGGCACAAGGGGTGCTGTACAAAACAAAGTCCTCGGCGATTGGATCGTCTCTAACCCATTATAGTATCAAAGCCAATGAGGAATGTTCAAACCCGCCGCTTTACCCACGTGTGTTCTGGATCTGGCCCCACCCATCGGTTTATGAACCAATTAGACGGCCCTGAATATGTTGGCATTCGGTGAAGGGTCGGAGAGGTACTCAGATCCAGACTCATTGCAGAGAAGAAACTAACGTCTGTGGGCGTGGCGTAGCGTTTGGCTAGAGCAAGGATAGTCTGGGTAGCCAGGCATGGTTTGGATGGCAACTGAGGTGGTAGAGAAGTACTGGGGTTGGTATAGGGACTGGGGGTGGGGGTACTGGTACAGGACCAGAGAGGAAGCTAGTACAGGGATAAGGTTGAAATGGGATTGACAAATCAACCGCTTGAGGTCGGAGCACAAACATTCTCCTGCTAAGAGAATGTGGTTACGATACATGTGTTCAAGGCCGTCAACCCACGACAACAACTGATGGTGTGGACGTCGATTAAGACAGCCCACCCGGACCTCTCTGATTCAGAGGGGTTGGGTTAAATGCGGAAGACACATTTCAGTTGAATGCATTCAGTTGTGCAACTGACTAGGTATCCCCCTTTCTCTACTGTCTCCTCTAGAGCCAAGCCTTTGCTAATTGTACCTTTGCTTACCTCCAACAGTACAACAAGGCATCCACACCCTCAACCGGTTTTGACTAGAAAGGATACAGCTTGTCAAAATTGATTAGAAGGATATGAGAATTTACACAGCAGGTTTGGAGAATTAACTATCAGGTTAGGAGAATTAACACATCAGGTTAGGAGAATTAACACATCAGGTTAGGAGAATTAACTATCAGGTTTGGAGAATTAACTATCAGGTTAGGATAATTAGGTTAAGGTTAGAAAAAGGTTTAGAAAAAATACACACAAAAAAAATTCTGCTTTTGACATAAGCTGTATCCAATCTAGACATGACATCAACCTGTCTGCCATGACACAGCAGCCTTCTCTCCGCTATAGAACTGGTCAGATCACTCAGAGCACTGTCTCAGTTTATCTTCTCAGATCTCCTTGAGAAGGAAACCTCTAAACATTGCGGCATCTCCCTTCCCTTTCAAGATAGAAAGCACAGTAGCATTCATGTGTTTTCATCTCACCTCTCATTTTTTGAAAGCCGCTCCTGCTTTTATCACCTGATTTGTTGAGTGGAGACGCTTGAAAACAGTCAGGAGAGATTTAATATGCATCTAAGAGGGGAACATCAATGACAGGTATGGTATGATCGGGAGGGCATTGCCAGACCATGCCCTCCCCACCAGCATTGGCACGTTGCCCGTGGCGAGTGTGGTACAGAACCTCTCTGTCACTCACATGGTAAACGTCATTTACTCCTTGTCCCGTCATCAATCTGGTGGTCTAACAACCTCCAGCAGATGGAGACCCAGCAGGAGGACAGGAGGGCCGTGCCCTGGGCCGCTACCCCACACAGAGCACTCTGTTGGGCTAAGAGGGGACACAACACAAGGATAGCCTGGGTCTCTCCCAGAGGGAAGACGGGGGGCCGTGCCCTGGGCTTCTCCAAAACAGAGAGCACTCTGTTGGGCTAAGAGGGAACACAACACAAGGATAGCCTGGGTCTCTCCCAGCAGGAAGATGAGGGGCCATGCCCTAGGCCGCTATCCCACACAGAGAGCACTCTGTTGGGCTAAGAGGGAACACAACACAAGGATAGCCTGGGTCTCTCCCAGAGGGAAGACGGGGGGCCGTGCCCTGGGCTTCTCCAAAACAGAGAGCATTCTACTGGGCTAAGAGGAGTCACAACACTGGGGGAGACCAACAGCCCAGCCCGGATCACTCCCACAGAGCAGCCAGACACACCTCTGGATGAAAGCCTAATGTAGGGGAATATTGATGAGGACAGCACACAGAACAGTTATTTAACACATCTCTACGGAGGACCGTTTGTATGGTGGAGTAGCATTTGAAATAGAATGGACATTCCTATGCATTTTCTATGGTGCAGGGTCACTGCTGCCGACAATGAGGATCCATCTGAATTAGCCTAGCTAAGCACACATGCACTGCTTTTAAAGTGATGCAATAGGAACAGCCATCAAAGACAGGCAATACGAACTACCAAGTTTAGTATTCTTTACCATTGACCGAACGCACCTAGTCACGGACACGAATACGGCTTGCTGTAAATACATAGGACCTATAGTCAAAGTTAGACCCCTATTTAAAGCAGAGATGTGAATGCAAACATCTGACCATATTGAAGCCATACATAAACTAAGGATAAACATGACCTGGGAGTGAATAAAACTGGTGTGTGTGTGTGTGTCCAATCAAATATATTCCAAAGACAGACTGACCACCTGCTGAGTAAAGAGGAAGACTGTTCTGTTCCTAAGCAACAACACACTCTTACAAGCTCTGTCTAACATCTTGGGGAATTCAGACCGGCTCGGGATGCAGATAGGAAGATTCGGAGGCACACAGGAATAACAACAGACTACAACTTTAACTAGGACAAGTTATGAGCATGCTCTCTGCGTAGCCACAGTTTCCAGTCTTTTACATTTCTGTTGTGATATTTCAGAAACTGTCGTCTGACTTGTGGGACTACACTCGGAGTATTCCAGTATTTCTCTTCATCTACTAGGAGACTGCTCCCTGGGTATACCAGTCTCTTCATCTATTAGGAGACTGCTCCCTGGGTACACCAGTCTCTTCGTCTACTAGGAGACTGCTCCCTGGGTACACCAGTCTCTTCGTCTACTAGGAGACTGCTCCCTGGGTATACCAGTCTCTTCGTCTACTAGGAGACTGCTCCCTGGGTATACCAGTCACTTCATCTATTAGGAGACTGCTCCCTGGGTATACCAGTCTCTTCATCTACTAGGAGACTGCTCCCTGGGTATACCAGTCTCTTCGTCTACTAGGAGACTGCTCCCTGGGTATACCAGTCTCTTCGTCTACTAGACTACTCTGGGTATACCAGTCTCTTCGTCTACTAGACTACTCTGGGTATACCAGTCTCTTCGTCTGCTAGGAGTTGAGATACTTAAGAAGCAAAAAGGAAATGTATTTCCTACTTTATACATTTACTTCAGATTTACAAATAATTTAGGATTTTTTTCTTAGATTTCACTGTAATGTGGTAAATCAAGTTAAAAAGTAAGATTTTAAAATGAACAGAAATGTGATAAAACATCTGATAGTGTAAGCATTGCCATTTAAACCATAGGTCTCGTATAGCACAAATCAACAACCCAGGACTTCCCCAACTCGGTCCTGGGGCACGTTCTGGTTTTGCACTAACACTACACAGCTTATTCGAAACCATCAATCTTTAATGATTAGTTGATCAATTGAATCAGCTGTGTAGTGCTAGGACAGAAACCAAAACGTGCACCACTTCAGTTCTCGAGGACCCGAGATGGGGAAACAGCAGGGGTAAGAAAGAGTCTGTTGGGGTAAGAAAGAGTCTGTTGGGGTAAGAAAGAGTCAGCTGGGGTAAGAAAGAGTCTGTTGGGGTAAGAAAGAGTCTGTCGGGGTAAGAAAGAGTCTGTTGGGGTAAGAAAGAGTCAGCTGGGGTAAGAAAGAGTCATCTGTTGGGGTAAGAAAGAGTCTGTTGGGGTAAGAAAGAGTCTGTTGAGGTAAGAAAGAGTCTGTTGGGGTAAGAAAGAGTCAGCTGGGGTAAGAAAGAGTCAGCTGGGGTAAGAAAGAGTCAGCTGGGGTAAGAAAGAGTCAGCTGGGGTAAGAAAGAGTCAGCTGGGGTAAGAAAGAGTCAGCTGTGGTAAGAAAGAGTCAGCTGGGGTAAGAAAGAGTCTGTTGGGGTAAGAAAGAGTCTGCTGGGGTAAGAAAGAGTCAGCTGGGGTAAGAAAGAGTCAGCTGGGGTAAGAAAGAGTCAGCTGGGGTAAGAAAGAGTCAGCTGGGGTAAGAAAGAGTCAGCTGGGGTAAGAAAGAGTCTGTTGGGGTAAGAAAGAGTCTGCTGGGGTAAGAAAGTCTGTTGGGGTAAGAAAGAGTCTGTTGGGGTAAGAAAGAGTCTGTTGGGGTAAGAAAGAGTCTGTTGGGGTAAGAAAGAGTCAGCTGGGGTAAGAAAGAGTCAGCTGGGGTAAGAAAGAGTCAGCTGGGGTAAGAAAGAGTCTGTTGGGGTAAGAAAGAGTCTGCTGGGGTAAGAAAGAGTCTGTTGGGGTAAGAAAGAGTCTGCTGGGGTAAGAAAGAGTCTGTTGGGGTAAGAAAGAGTCAGCTGGGGTAAGAAAGAGTCTATTGGGGTAAGAAAGAGTCAGCTGGGTAAGAAAGAGTCTGTTGGGGTAAGAAAGAGTCTGTTGGGGTAAGAAAGAGTCAGCTGGGTTAAGAAAGAGTCTGCTGGGGTAAGAAAGAGTCTGCTGGGGTAAGAAAGAGTCTGTTGGGGTAAGAAAGAGTCTGTTGGGGTAAGAAAGAGTCAGCTGGGGTAAGAAAGAGTCTGCTGGGGTAAGAAAGAGTCAGCTGGGGTAAGAAAGAGTCAGCTGGGGTAAGAAAGAGTCTGTTGGGGTAAGAAAGAGTCAGCTGGGGTAAGAAAGAGTCAGCTGGGGTAAGAAAGAGTCAGCTGGGGTAAGAAAGAGTCAGCTGGGGTAAGAAAGAGTCTGCTGGGGTAAGAAAGAGTCTGCTGGGGTAAGAAAGAGTCTGCTGGGGTAAGAAAGAGTCTGCTGGGGTAAGAAAGAGTCTGCTGGGGTAAGAAAGAGTCAGCTGGGGTAAGAAAGAGTCTGCTGGGGTAAGAAAGAGTCTGTTGGGGTAAGAAAGAGTCTGCTGGGGTGTTATGCGACTGTGTTGGAACTTTTTCCTCATGCAGTCGTGGCTCACTTTGAACAAGAACACAAGCATATCTCCTCAACAAGGCAGACCTTTATTTGTGAAAAAAAAAAGAAAGTACAATACCTCATCCTTACAAACACGCATAAGAAAAAAAAAAAGCATTGTAAGAACAGGGGACATAACATTTAAAATGGTAGTCATTGAAGAAAAACATCTGTACATGTTGATTAACACACTGTAGGTTGACAGTGGTCTTCAGATTCATCATCACCATACAAGTCCACACGGTTAGCACAAACAAAACCCCCAAAAAAGTATTGTTTTGTTAATACATCTAGAAAATATTGAGAAAGTTCAAATGTTAAAAGTCAGGACATATTGTTTTTAAACTTAAAAAAAGAAAAAAATTACTTTGTTACTTTGTTTGCTAATCCTACTAACACATTTAAACCCGTTGACTATTCCCACAAAGTCCACATCCATTACGACGAGAACAAGAAGATCCTAAATGAATAACCAACAAAGACAATTGGTTTTTACGAACTAAACCCTCTATGCAATGTTAGAATAATTATCTTGATTCAAATCGCACCATTTTATGCAAAAAAATAAAAATCACCAAGGCGAAAGATCAAGTCCTTTATATTCTAAGCAAAAGAAAAGCATTGTTTTTCATCATTTTAATGTTATTGTACAAGACAGACACTAATGGTTACTGTACAATGCATGTATACATAGAATCTACATTTGTTCTATGCCCATTCTAATCATTTTGATTCTATACAATGTATATCTGAACGCTTCAGTCAGACACCAGACCACCTCGCTACTCTACACTCGGCCTACAGCACTCTGCTACTGCATTTTCTTACTGTAGCAGTCCTCGGACATAAATCACAGATAATCTGAACGTCAGCGTGAATGTAGAAAGATGACTAAACTCTTAACTCCTTTTTTGTCATCTCTAGATTATAAACATGCATCCTAGACAAGAGAAACTACGCCATCCTGTTCACAGAGACATTCTGAGATATTCAGGGTTGTTTTTTTGGTCAAAGTTATTGTGTTGTACATGTACACAAACCTGATGTAGTTCCAAGCGTGTAGCTGCAAGCGATGACAGCGTGGACATCTTTATGATGCGCCCCCCTCATTTCACTACCTGTATACCCTGAAGGCCACCTCGTATCCCAACAGTTACCTGACAGACAGCGACTACCTGTCCGTGGATTATAGACGGATACAGAACGGCAGCCGATTCCCTTTATATAATGACCAGGGTTATAAGTAGTGGACTATATAGGGCCTCCAAGCCAGTTCCACTTTTCATTGGTCCAGTCACTTTTCATTGGTCCAGTCTATTGATTTAGACCTGGGACACCAGGTAGAATAGAAAAGCAGCAGGCTCCTCGTAGGGGTCAGATTTTATTAACCCTGCTATAGGGAACAAGGTGTCATAACCTGTAGTCATCTCTAATCCGTTATAGAAGACCGGAAATAACAGGTTCGAACTGGCGAACGTGAGCACGTCTGTCTGTCTGCAGAGTCACGGTGACATCTTTGTGCAACATTCTACTCCTTCCAGCAGCTCTGGAAGAAGTAGGATGAAGATGCCTAAATGGTTAAGGTGAAGACACAGGGGAAGGTAAGCTGATCCCAGATCTGTGCCTATGGGACAACTTTAAATTTAACCAGTAAGGTAGAGGTTGGAAGCTGCCTGGGAGAATCCAGTAGAAGGGCAACATCGCCCTCTTGTGAAGATAGTTGCAACTACGCCCTGGCATGTCAACCGACAATGTCCCTAGTCGAGAGAGCGCTGTCTGTCTAGTCGCCTGTGCGTCCGCCCTGTCTGTCTGTCTGTGTGTCTGTCTGCAGCACTGTGGGCATTCCGTGGCAAAGGACAGAGGACAAGTAGGTCTTAGAACATCCACCGTAGCGGTCAGGGGTCAGGGGTCGGGGGGGCTGGATTGGTGCGTCTGTCTGGCCTCTCCTACCTGCTGAGACGAAGCTTGATAGAGTTCT
This sequence comes from Oncorhynchus mykiss, assembly GCF_013265735.2. Classification (NCBI taxonomy): domain Eukaryota; kingdom Metazoa; phylum Chordata; class Actinopteri; order Salmoniformes; family Salmonidae; genus Oncorhynchus; species Oncorhynchus mykiss. The sequence continues at coordinate 37,821,383 of NC_048568.1, forward strand.
TCACCACTGGAATGGGGTTGGCTGGCAAGAGAGGCACGTCAGACAGATCCGTACTCACCATTCTCTGAGGGGAGAGAGAGATTATTAAGTTGTTGTTTGGCTGCAATATTCACAATATAAACAGACCAAAGTGGAGAAAATTACCTGTAGCCTACCTAGAATTATATATATATATATATATATATATATATAAATAAATAAATATAAGAGAGAGAGAGATACTCTCTTGTGAGTGTAATATTTACTGTTCATTTCTGATTGTTTATTTCCCTTTTGTTTTTGTCTATTTCACTTGCTTTGGCAATGTAAACATATGTTTCCCATGCCAATAAAGCTTTTTGAATAAAATTGAGCGAGAGAGAGGGAGAAAGAGAGGGATGGGACACAAAAGTAGAGCTGATACCGTAATGTTTGCCTCCATCTTCACTTCCCCTTCAGAAGCCGCCATCTCCTCAGATATACTGTCCTCATTGACCTGGCAACACAAGGGCCCACAGAACAGTTTATCACAACTATCATTGACCTGGCAACACAAGGGCCCACAGAACAGTTTATCACAACTATCATTGACCTGGCAACACAAGGGCCCACAGAACAGTTTATCACAACTATCATTGACCTGGCAACACAAGGGCCCACAGAACAGTTCATCACAACTATCATTGACCTGGCAACACAAGGGCCCACAGAACAGTTTATCACAACTATCATTGACCTGGCAACACAAGGGCCCACAGAACAGTTTATCACAACTATCATTGACCTGGCAACACAAGGGCCCACAGAACAGTTCATCACAACTATCATTCACCTGGCAACACAAGGGCCCACAGAACAGTTTATCACAACTATCATTGACCTGGCAACACAAGGGCCCACAGAACAGTTTATCACAACTATCATTGACCTGGCAACACAAGGGCCCACAGAACAGTTCATCACAACTATCATTCACCTGGCAACACCAGGACCCACAGAACAGTTTATCACAAGTACTAGGCCGGGGCAGTATACCGTATACCAAGGTATTTGGAAAAAGCCACAAGATGGTTTTTCAACACCATCCAAACTATTTATTTGAAGTTTTTCAATAAATGTGAATATCTGCAGTCAACTTCTGCAATACAATAGGAGACGCAGAGACATAAAAATGGTATCCATACATGAAATTGGGCCATGACGATAAGCTTGTTGTGTACCTCTGCCTCCACAGAGGTGCCCCCCTCTCCAACGCTAGCTGCACCACTATCCTCTGTCTTTGTCTCTGGGACTATGGAGGGGTCCTCCATCTGGTGCTCCTTAGGGCTCTTCTCCTCCAGCACCTCCTGGTTAGGGGTCTTGTGGGCCACTGGGGGACCTATGGTGGGGGGAGGAGAGGGGGTCTTGTGGGCCACTGGAGGACCCATGGTAGCGGGAAGGGAGGGGGTTTGGGGGGCCGCTGGAGGACCCATGGTAGCGGGAGGGGAGGGGGTTTGGGGGGCCGCTGGAGGACCCATGGTGGGGGGAGGAGAGGTGGTCTGGCTGCTGGGGACGGAGTCTCCTGAGGTCTGTCTCTCAGTGGCTGACTCCTACAGGAAACAGAGGAGAACATTATCAAACAGGATCAATAACTGGAGTCTACTGTCCCAAAATGGCAGCAACAAACACCTGCAACAACAATAAACTTGTACATGGTGTGTACATTCTGTAAACTCCTGGCTGCACGATGGCAATTAATATTGAATAGAATACCTCAGAGTCTGATTTTAACCTCTTCCTCTCTTCTTGCATAGGGGAACCAGGTCTCTTCACAGCTGGCGGACTCATAGTGGAAGCTTGGATCTCTGGTTGGCTGGCTGCTGCCGCGATGGGACTGGGAGGGGGACCTAGCGGGCCACTCTTCACTGGGGTCGACGTGGGCACTGCGGCTGACAAGGCTGTGGGGGAGGGCACTGACATGCTGTTGTCACTGTCCAGCGATAGGTCCAGACTACTGTCATTCATCTGACGAAGCCCCTCTGTAGAGTGCTGGGGGACAGAACAAAATGACACGGGTAACAGGAAGCAGTCAGTCAGCGAAATTAGAGACAGAGTATCTGTTCCACTTCTAGAGAGTTAAAAACACCAGCTGAAGATGCATATCTGAATGGTCAATAACATAAGTAGGTTGATCAGAGGTGGAGGATAAGGAAATGGGAGTCTTTCGTACCTTTCTGCGTTTGGGCATGACCAGGCTGGGCAGTAGCTGATGCAGTTGTCTCTTCTTCACATGCATGGCCTGGATCTTCATGTCTGCCTCGAACATCTTACTGCTGATGGCCTGGCGATACACTGCAGGAAACATTTAGAAAATAACTAGGATTATGGTCCTTGTTATAGAACATTAGCATCAGTTTGTGTCAAATAATAGATACAATAGATACAAATACAGAAAACAGGACAATAATCTTCCAAATCTGGAACGTTTCTAATTCTACATCACATGGCGTTCCCATGGCGATCGACTGTTTGAGTGAGGTGATCATACCCGTGTCAGTAAAGGACTGGATGTCAATGGTCAGGTCAACGTTGAGGTTCTCTGATGTCTCCATCTTCTTAAAGATAACCCCTATCACCCACATGGTGCTGACCTCCTCTCTGAGACAGACAGAGACACAGAGATACAGAGACACAGAAAGAGAGACACAGAGAGAGAGACACAGAGAGAGAGACACAGAGAGAGACAGAGAGAGAGAGAGAGAGAGACAGAGAGAGAGAGAGACAGAGAGACAGAGAGAGAGAGAAAGAGACAGAGAGAGAGACACAGAGAGAAAGATACAGAGAGAGACACAGAGAGAAAGAGAGAGAGACACAGAGAGAGAGACACAGAGAGAGACACACACAGAGAGAGAGACACAGAGAGAGAGAGACACAGAGACACAGAGAGAGACACAGAGAGAAAGAGACAGAGAGAGACACAGGGATACAGTGACACAGAGAGAGAGACAAAGAGAGAGAGACACAGAGAGAGAGAGACACAGAGAGAGAGAGAGAGAGAGACACAGGGATTCAGAGACACACAGAGTTATAAAAGAAAGAGACCTTGTCCATGGTCAAGTAAGAGTTTGTTACAATCTTGCATAAATAAATGAAATCAATGAAATGTCCCAGCTCAATAACAAACTCACTTTTCCCTGCTTTCCTTGGGTCCAGGGAATGACTGGGGGTTGACATGGGCCAACGTTATGAACTCATTCTTCTCCAGGTTTCCCACAAGGATCCTGATCTTAGACTCAACTAGACCAACCCTGCAGGGACAGAGACAAACAGTACTTTTAGCAATCTATTCCCCAACACTAGTCTGATAAAAGACTCATCTTTTGGCTTTAGGAGCAACATTGAAACAGATGAAATGCAATACATGGTACACACCAGGTCTCCACCCCTCATCATCTAATGCTCATCAAGGTTTTTCCAGTTTGTATATGTTTTTGTCAATACTCACCATTCCAGGTGCTGCTTCTCGGTGGGGGCGCTTGCTAGCAACACAATATAATGCCTTGGAACATAAGAGACAGAACAATACCATTACACCCTAAAAGACAGAGGCCAGGCAACGAACCCAGGCAAGGAACCCAGGCTAGGAGAGAGGCACTGAGAGGCCCGGATCAGATCGGCACCGCTCTCACAGCATGTCATGGAAATATATATATATATTTTTTTTAATATATTAAAAACACACTTCTCTCAAACTGCTACAAACTACAGGACTAATACCAAAGTGTGTGTTAAGGCAATGAATGATAGACACACAAACGTCAATAGTCTACGTGAATCTGTCTTACAGCAACACGTCACAGTGTCAGCTACAACTGCTCCACAGCACATCAAACTAGTCAGATAAAACCAATAGAACTAACACAATCATTTACTCTCCAAATCATCATGTCAGAGAACAAACCTGATTCAGTCTAGAAAACATATCTTCCACAATATTAAAAAGTATCCTGATAGTCACTATTATACTAAAACTGAGCAAAACTAGTATGTCTGTGTACAATCTCTACGCAGTTACCACGGTAGCCCCATTAAGTTCTCTCTACGCAGTTACCACGGTAGCCCCATAAAGTTCTCTCTACGCAGTTACCACGGCAGCCCCATAAAGTTCTCTACGCAGTTAACACGGTAGCCCCATAAAGTTCTCTCTACACAGTTACCACGGTAGCCCCATAAAGTTCTCTCTACGCAGTTACCACGGCAGCCCCATAAAGTTCTCTCTACGCAGTTACCACGGCAGCCCCATAAAGTTCTCTCTACACAGTTACCACGGTAGCCCCATAAAGTTCTCTCTACGCAGTTACCACGGCAGCCCCATAAAGTTCTCTCTACACAGTTACCACGGCAGCCCCATAAAGTTATCTCTACACAGTTACCACGGTAGCCCCATAAAGTTCTCTCTACGCAGTTACCACGGTAGCCCCATTAAGTTCTCTCTACGCAGTTACCACAGTAGCCCCATAAAGTTCTCTCTACGCAGTTACCACGGTAGCCCCATAAAGTTCTCTCTACGCAGTTACCACGGTAGCCCCATAAAGTTCTCTACGCAGTTACCACGGTAGCCCCATAAAGTTCTCTACAGTTACCACGGTAGCCCCATAAAGTTCTCTACAGTTACCACGGTAGCCCCATAAAGTTCTCTCTATGCAGTTACCACGGTAGCCCCATAAAGTTCTCTACGCAGTTACCACGGTAGCACCATAAATTCCTCTATACGCAGTTACCACGGTAGCCCCATAAATTCTTTCTACGCAGTTACCACAGTAGCACCATAAAGTTCTCTCTATGCTCTGTGTGGAACAGCTCTTCCTTGCATCTTGTTCAAAACCACCTCACTGTTCGTCCAATCACAGGAGCTTGTACTCTGATTATTTCCCATGAGGTTACAATATTTTAATAGGGATAAAATGACAAGTAGATGATTACGGGAAGGATAGTTTTTCATTTTCAGGCCACATTGAAAATAAAAAAAGGTCTGAGCCCGGGATAAAATGACAGATTTATTCAAACAGTACAGAGTAACCAGTAAAATCAGCAGGATGCCACCCAAGCCAGCAGGATGGTCTGATTCTGAAATCTATTAATCAAGCCTGATGTGTAAGAGTCTAACCTGGATGACAATCAAAGTGAAATTACTCCTCTAATGCTCCTGTCCAATCCACAGGCTGGATGTATTTATTCACTTAAAATGATAATCCATTTTTTTTCAGGCTCTCCAGTGCTATAAAAGGCCATCCAGAATGTCCTGTTGTATTGTCTCCTTTTCTCAGCCAGCAACCCAGAGGAATAGGAGTTGTATTTAAGGCAGGGTGTGCTGTCAACAACCCAGGAGGAGGAGTTGTATTTAAGGCAGGGTGTGCTGTCAACAACCCAGGAGGAGGAGTTGTATTTAAGGCAGGGTGTGCTGTCAACAACCCAGGAGGAGGAGTTGTATTTAAGGCAGGGTGTGCTGTCAACAACCCAGGAGGAGGAGTTGTATTTAAGGCAGGGTGTGCTGTCAACAACCCAGGAGGAGGAGTTGTATTTAAGGCAGGGTGTGCTGTCAACAACCCAGGAGGAGGAGTTGTATTTAAGGCAGGGTGTGCTGTCAACAACCCAGGAGGAGGAGTTGTATTTAAGGCAGGGTGTGCTGTCAACAACCCAGGAGGAGTTGTGTTTAAGGTAGGGTGTGCTGTCAACAACCCAGAGGTGGTGTGCTTAGCCAGGGTGTGCTGTAGGCAATATAGTCAACATTTTTCTGGCCAAGAAAGGGTGGATGGATCGAACTGATTTGCCAGAAGACTTTTGAGGGTATTTCACATCAAATGGAGCACTCCGGTAATGGACCATTTTGGTAAATGAAGGAGAGGATTGGATCACTAAACTTTCCATAGAACACTTAAGACAAAGGGGAGGTGATTGGGCTGCAAAAAGGCTCTATATTCTGTAAATAGGTTTTCACGTTGATTGGGCAGCAAAAAGGCTCTGCATTGTGAAAATAGGTCTACATGTTGATTGGGCAACAAAACGCTCTGCATTGTGAAAATAGGTCTACACGTTTATTGGGGCTGCAAAAGGAGCAATGCCTCTTGGGTAACAGAACTGTGGCCACTGTCCTATCATCATGCTCTTGCACACCACTGATAAACCAATTAAAAACATATCTATATCTAAAAACCTATCTAGCTATGTAAGAAAGTGTTCTTAACTGACTTGCCTAGTTATATAAAGCTGAAATTAAAAAAACAAAAAACTAATTGTAAATACATTTCTCTACACACAGATTTCAACACAACATTTCTCTATACACAGATTTGAGCAGAACTGCTAAGTGACAATGGAATCCAGGATGTGAGTTAGTGATCTGGATTCATGTATAGAAATTAAACTGAAAGAATGACGCTTTCATTTTTGGTGTGCTTCACACGACTTCTGGCTAATGCTAGTACAACAATTTACGGATTTATCATGATCAAAAAAACTAAAATAAAATAAAAACATGTCTACAAAATCAAGACTAACAAGAAATACATTGTGCAAATTGTGAACTAAAGCATTTTATTTGGGATTTGATAGGACAATATAACAAGACAAGGAAAACCAGGAGATGGTTTAATATAGGAAACTGTACAACTGAAGTACCTACCTTTTAGTAAAATATACAAACATCAAATATTGAGTTGTGCTTACATTAGAGGCACAGTCTATACTAAATATTACTGAGACACTGGGCTTCAGGCCCCTGCATAACGTTAACATAGTAGTTGCGTTTATGATAATTGTTTTGTGAATCAAAGAGGATGCTTAGGTAAGAAGAAAGATTATTTTGAGTCTTGTATGAAAGTCTGAAGTGTATATTTAATAATTACAAGTAAGTCAAACTGAAGGAGTGGATTACATATACAGTTGAATATAAAAAGACGAAAAGGAGAGCTTCACATTTACTGAAAAGTACGTTGGTATATTTAGAAAATAGAAACCTTTATTGAAATAGTTGGTTTGTCTCACCATGTGCGTCCCACAGGATAAGCTGTTTAATACATACTTGTATTTCTGAAAGAAGTTTGGTGCGTCAAATAGTTTGGACCACTCTGCTTTATTCTGCAAAATTTCATCTGTGATGGACAGACCTGTGGGAGGAAGGAAACCTTGTTTACCAACAGGGAGAAGGAGGAAGGAAACCATGATAACCAACAGGGAGAAGGAGGAAGGAAACCGTGATAACCAACAGGGAGAATGAGGAAGGAAACCGTGATAACCAACAGGGAGAAGGAGGAAGGAAACCGTGATAACCAACAGGGAGAAGGAGGAAGGAAACCGTGATAACCAACAGGGAGAATGAGGAAGGAAACCGTGATAACCAACAGGGAGAAGGAGGAAGGAAACCGTGATAACCAACAGGGAGAATGAGGAAGGAAACCGTGATAACCAACAGGGAGAATGAGGAAGGAAACCGTGATAACCAACAGGGAGAAGGAGGAAGGAAACCGTGATAACCAACAGGGAGAATGAGGAAGGAAACCGTGATAACCAACAGGGAGAATGAGGAAGGAAACCGTGATAACCAACAGGGAGAAGGAGGAAGGAAACCGTGATAACCAACAGGGAGAAGGAGGAAGGAAACCGTGATAACCAACAGGGAGAATGAGGAAGGAAACCGTGATAACCAACAGGGAGAAGGAGGAAGGAAACCGTGATAACCAACAGGGAGAATGAGGAAGGAAACCGTGATAACCAACAGGGAGAATGAGGAAGGAAACCGTGATAACCAACAGGGAGAAGGAGGAAGGAAACCGTGATAACCAACAGGGAGAATGAGGAAGGAAACCGTGATAACCAACAGGGAGAATGAGGAAGGAAACCTTGATAACCAACAGGGAGAACCAAAGGGAAACTTGTTAACCAATGAGAACCAAAGGGAAACTACCATCGCTCAGTCAGACTGCTCTATCAAATCATAGACCTAATTAGAACATAATAACACACAGAAATATGAGTCTTAGGTCATTAATATGGTCAAATCCGGAAACTATCATTTCGAAAACAAGACGTTTATTCTTTCAGTGAAATACGGAACCGTTCCGTATTTTATCTAACGGGTGGCACCCATAAGTCTAAATATTCCTGTTACATTGCACAACCTTCAATGTTATGTCATAATTACGTAAAATTCTGGTAAATTAGGCGGCCCAAACTGTTGCCCTGACTCTGCGTGCAAGAGAAGTGACAATTTCACCTGGTTAATATTGCCTGCTAACCTGGATTTCTTTTAGCTAAATATGCAGGTTTAAAAATATATACTTCTGTGTATTGATTTTAAGAAAAGGCATTGATGTTTATGGTTAGGTACACATTGGAGCAACGACAGTCCTTTTTCACGAATATGCACCGCATCGATTATATGCAACACTTGACATGCTAGATAAACTAGTAATATCATCAACCATGTGTAGTTAGCTAGTGATTATGATTGATTGATTGTTTTTTATAAGATAAGTTTAAAGCTAGCTAGCAACTTACCTTGGCTTACTGCATTCATGTAACAGGCAGGCTCCTCGTGGAGTGCAATGTAGTCAGGTGGTCAGAGCGTTGGACTAGTTAACCGTAAGGTTGCAAGAGTGAATCCACGAGCTGACAAGGTGAAAATCTGTCGTTCTGCCCCTGAACAAGGCAGTTAACCCACCGTTTCTAGGCCGTCATTGAAAATAAGAATGTGTTCTTAACTGACTTGCCTAGTTAAACAAAAGGTGTAAAAAATACAATTTAAAAACAAAAATCGGCCAAATCGGTGTCCAAAAATACAGATTTCCGATTGTTATGAAAACTTGAAATCGCCCATTCCGATTAAATCGGTCGACATCTATTAGGAACCCCTTCAAAAATAACTAAAAAAGGCCAGACTAGATGGAATTTACTTGATATGCATGCAAAACTTACATTTGACGAAACTTCCCTTTGACATCAATGTATCATTTATGTGAATGTTTGAGTAAGTTTCTTACTCGAGTCTCTGAAGTTAGGACACTGACCTGAGGGGTTTTGTATAAAAAGAGCACAGAGGGGCCTGTGGATGCAACAGTTTGTGTATAAGAGTTAGAAATCGAGACGGCCAACGGACCCTGTTTGAACTCGTCCACCATGACAGCCCGTGTGGAGACGGAGACGTTGTAGGTGGAGTTCTGCTGGGGGTAGGCTGGTGTGATGATGGGCATCAGGTGGTACCGGTCACTGGGTGTCACCTGGAACAACACAGTGACACATTCTCAGAGTTATATCCTACATGGGAATATAGGGCGTCTAGCAGGGTTGGAGTCAATTTAATTTCAATTCAGTCATATCTTACATGGGAATATAGGGCCTCTAGCAGGGTTGGAGTCAATTTCATTTCAATTCAGTCAGTTGTATGATATATTAAGCCTCAAATGCAGTTGAATCAAATTGTTTGTAGTGGAACAGATAAGTAACTGACTCGGGGTTGAGATCACAGGTAAAACCCCTGGCCCTAGACTTTAACTGGTTGATACAAGTGGGATGTGTCTTGGAGGAACGGGTGTTTATAACAGCTTAAAAAAAAAATACATAAATAAAAATATTTATATTTATTTTAAAAAATAAACCCCCCCCTTTAGTTGGCAGCTCAGCTAGTAAAATGCTCTAGGCAGTTAAGTTCATGTTTATGACAGTCCTTGATCTATTAGTGTTGCTCAGGAAAGGACTTGTATCAGCATGACCAACATTACCCTGGGGTCCCAGACTGGCAGGTTCAGGTTGCAGTCCTCGGGCTGCTTCAGGAGAACCGGGTTGGGCCATTCCCTGCAACACAACACAATTCAAGTTCAGCGTGATGATACAGACCGAGTATAGCATCAGTCAGCCAATCCTTTGCACTAGCCATCTTGCTTCGCTATGTTCCTAAGAAATACAGGAGTAATTAAGGCTGCCAAAAGCACCAAGGACTGAGAAAATGTGATGACAATCAGGGTTTCTCTGGATCAAAAAGGGCACGGCTACATTTTACATTTTAGACCGTCGGCACGGCTACATTTTAGAGGCCTCCATCTTGGCACTGTAGAGATATTGCATTCTTAAGCCAATTGCCCCAATTCTATAAATATCTCTATAGAGCAAAGTTGTAATTATTATTTTTTAATTTTTAAAGCTAATTTTCTGCAATTCTACACATTTTTGCCATGGAGCGGAGTGAAAATGTTGCAGTTTTAAAATATGTTCCCTGCAATTCTGTGCATTTTGCCATGGATAATGCTGTGTTCTTTTGCTCAAACATAACAAAAATGAACACAGCTAAATTCATTGTTTTGGGAATTTTCAATTCTCCGACTGTCTAGCTTTTATTTTGGTGATTGTTAGTTCTGAAAGACTAGATTATATAAAAAAAAATAGATATATAGAATGTAGAAAAGATAACCTGTGGTTTTAGTCCTTTGAGTTTACACAAAGCTTTTAGACGACCCGAAAATCAATTTAGGCAGCCCCCTAAGGACTAGAATGGCAATCCTTGATCATAATATAGAAAGGGTGTCTATTAAATCCCGCTTCATAACAGGGAAATGCCGGCTTTGGTCCTAAATTGTTTTATTTAAAGACAAATAAATAAAACAGTTGCCGGCAAATGACAGGGAGCAAAAATCTATATATATATATATATATATCTATATTATTTTAATTAAAGTGCTAAAAAAATAAAATTAATTGATGGAAATGGTTTTGACAGTCATGCTTATTGGTCAATAGTGGGACTGTTTAGTATAATGGAGTGGAATTAAATTGACTTTCCTTAGTTATCATGCATCTATTTATTGTTGGATTCTAGCTTGAAACATACTTGTTCAGGTTACCATACCAGAACGTATTGATTACGTCACATGTATAAGGAATGTATACAGTATGATAGATGTCATTGAAGGTAAATAGGAACTAGGTGTGAAATAGGTGTGTGGAAAGTTACTGAGTAAGAAAAAGGGGGAGTGCAGAAAGATCCTATTCTGTTAAAATATGTTATTGTTAAATATGAATGTCCCTAAGGAGGGAGGCAAAGGGCAACAGTGTAGTGACAGTTCTTTATAAGGCAGACCAGTTTCTGAGGAATCATGTCTCTGCAGCTGTATGACCCAGTGGGTGATTAAACTTGGTTTGAGCTTTTTCTACTCTGTTTGTTCAGAACCGAACATTATCCAACACAACTATCACACGTGCACAGCATACTATTTTGAGCAGGATTTATCCTGGAGCTCATCAGCTGGTTGCTGCACGATTAAAAAGAGCTATTCATTTTTTTCCCTCTCTCTCTCTCTCTCTCTCTCTCTCAACTGGTAATTGAAGTGCACCTCCCAGTCACCATTTAAGTGCAGGCAACATGCAATCAGCGAGTGACCCATCACTTTACAATGTGAGCTGGAGGCAGTATGCATTTTCGAAAACACACTTAAAATTGTTTGAAACCTGATTTTTTTTTTTCTTCAAATGAGGCATGTCTTACCTTGCTTCAAATTAGCCTATAAGCAAAATCTGACAATTGAAACGTTTGAGGTAAATATATATTTTTTTTTACATTGGCGACGCGTGAGTTTCAAGTTTACAATTGATCCTACCATTTTATATGCCAGTTATGATCATATGCCCATTTCCATAGAACAGTTTAATTTCAATTATAATGTTCTGCTCTCTCTTCCATCACTGTCACGTGGTTAATCATACAATTACAGAAGTAAAGTAATAAGGGACCATCATCCTCTGCCATATGGACACATCGTGATCCATTGGCGGCAACAACAACAATAAAAAAAAAGTTTAAAAAAAATGTATTAAGAACACATTCTTATTTACTATTGACGGCCTATACCGGCCAATTGTGCGCCGCCCCTATGGGACTCCCAATCACGACCGGTTGTGATACACCCTGGAATCGAACCTGTAATGATGCATCAAGCCCTGAGATGCAGTGCCTTAGACCGCTAAGCCACTCGGGAGACTAAAGAAATGAGAGCATGGAACTCATAGCCTATAGGCCAATGTAGCAGTAAGTCTATAACTTTCATTGATCTTTCACACTGAGGATGGGTGACTATCGAGACATTTTTGGAAATATTTTAACAAATAGCTTACTGTGAGGAACTATAGTTTTACAATATAATTCACGATTAATGTAAAAAAAAAAAAAAAACACTTTCCTACATAGCAGGCCAGGTACAGGTACTAGGTACGCTCTCAACATTATCAGGACAGAGAAACCAGACACATATCCGTTGCTCACCAAATATAAGACAATGGAAAGAAAAAAAAACGAAAAAAACAAACATGGAAAAATCTCTTAAATGATGCTTACGAAATAAACCAAGTGTAGTGAGTTGTGTAGCAAGTTGTGAGCTCTGTAAATGTTTCCACTCGGAGAATGAGAACGGGAAATGACTAATTAATACATGCATCAACAACTGAAGGTTATTAACAGTACATTTATTCCTCTTTGTCAAAGTTCTGTTAAAGTATTATGAATGATTTTATTTAGTATAATTTAGACACATTTCCATTTAATTTCCTACTGGACCCACCACTACACCATTAGACCCACCACTACACCATTTCTCTCCGGTTCTATTAGACCCACCACTACACCCTTAGACCCACCACTACGCCCTTAGACCCACCACTACGCCCTTAGATCCACCACTACGCCCTTAGATCCACCACTACGCCCTTAGATCCACCACTACGCCCTTAGATCCACCACTACGCCCTTAGATCCACCACTACGCCCTTAGATCCACCACTACGCCCTTAGATCCACCACTACGCCCTTAGATCCACCACTACGCCCTTAGATCCACCACTACGCCCTTAGATCCACCACTACGCCCTTAGATCCACCACTACGCCCTTAGATCCACCACTACGCCCTTAGATCCACCACTACGCCCTTAGATCCACCACTACGCCCTTAGATCCACCACTACGCCCTTAGATCCACCACTACGCCCTTAGATCCACCACTACGCCCTTAGATCCACCACTACACCATTAGACCCACCACTACACCCTTAGACCCACCACTACACCATTAGACCCACCACTACACCATTAGACCCACCACTACACCATTTCTCTCCTGTTCTATTAGACCCACCACTACACCATTAGACCCACCACTACACCCACCACTACACCATTAGACCCACCACTACACCCTTAGACCCACCACTACACCATTAGACCCACCACTACACCATTAGACCCACCACTACACCATTAGACCCACCACTACACCATTAGACCCACCACTACACCATTAGACCCACCACTACACCATTTCTCTCCTGTTCTATTAGACCCACCACTACACCATTAGACCCACCACTACACCATTAGACCCACCACTACACCATTAGACCCACCACTACACCATTAGACCCACCACTACACCATTAGACCCACCACTACACCATTAGACCCACCACTACACCATTAGACCCACCACTACACCCTTAGACCCACCACTACACCCTTAGACCCACCACTACACCCTTAGACCCACCACTACACCATTAGACCCACCACTACACCATTAGACCCACCACTACACCATTAGACCCACCACTACACCATTAGACCCACCACTACACCATTTCTCTCCTGTTCTATTAGACCCACCACTACACCCTTAGACCCACCACTACACCATTAGACCCACCACTACACCATTAGACCCACCACTACACCCTTAGACCCACCACTACACCATTTCTCTCATGTTCTATTAGACCCACCACTATATCAACTTTCTTTCGTTGTCCAGAAGACAAATGCAGTCCTAGTCATATCAGAAACCCATCCTAGTCGTTTCATCTTTAGATTCTCCCTCTCTTACTAAGTTTCTATCAGAAACGCTATCAGATGCTCTGTTTAGAATGGTGTTTTCCTAGACACGCTGTTTAGAATGGTGTTTTCCTAGACACGCTGTTTAGAATGGTGTTTTCCTAGACACGCTGTTTAGAATGGTGTTTTCCTAGACACGCTGTTTAGAATGGTGTTTTCCTAGACACGCTGTTTAGAATGGTGTTTTCCTAGACACACTGTTTAGAATGGTGTTTTCCTAGACACACTGTTTAGAATGGTGTTTTCCTAGACACACTGTTTAGAATGGTGTTTTCCTAGACACAGTGTTTAGAATGGTGTTTTCCCGCCAACTACATTCTGGCAAATGTTTGAAAATAACATTTTATTGGCTGCTTCATTACAGGTGTTGTATGTTCTGTTAAGATGAATTACCATAATCTACAAGTGATTTCTGTCATTCTGAACATCGTGGCTGGACACCCTAATGGATTCTGCACCCAATGCATATGGGTCCGGTAAATTTCTCAAATGGATATTTACAATCTTCGGTATATTTACAATCTTCCCGGTCACGTTGTCCGGCACCACGGAAAACCCTTGTTCATAAACACCTCAGACAAAAACCGACACGTCACTGGCCAAGCACAGAAAAACGAATGACCATCTGAAAACAGGTCACAGAGTTCCGCCTGAAAGAGCGAGACTTCTCACCACTTAGAGAAGACGAGGAAAAACTTGTGTACGAGAGTGGAGGCCACGGCGTTGGGGTAGAGCTGGCAGGTCCTGGCTACCAGCATGGCCCAGGAGACTCCACCCAGGAAGCCCAGGATGTTACTGTAGATGTTATGACCTGGAGGAGAACAAGAACATAACATTAGGTGTATATATATATATATATATATATATATATATAAAATGGTGTTGGGTAGAGCTGGTAGGTCCTGGCTACCAGCATGGCCCAAGATGTTACTGTAGATGTTATGACCTGGGGGAGAACAATAACATTAGGGGTGTGTATGTATGTGTGTGTGATATATATATATATATATACACGTTTCAACGGAAGAAAATAAATACCACTAACAGGTCCCAATCATGAGAACAATGTGGCGGTAGCGGAGGGAGGAGACAGGGGAAACGGCCCTTTCCTTAAGAAAAGTCAGAGGAGTGAGTAAACCCCAACTTAGTTATAAATCACCTGTTAAAAATGTGCCAGGATTTATAAACACATCCATAAACATCTTCAGAAATGAGACAGATCCGGGTTCTGTTGAGTGTTTGTTTAATAGTGATTCCGTGAGCTCTAAGATTCACACAACATCTGTCAGATAAAGCGATTTCACCAATTCAATGTTTTTTTAAATCTGTTGCCATGATGTAATAAAGGCGTAAAAAAAACTCTCCGGGATATCTCAGATTGTATTTAGTGTTTACACTGTTCTAGACGGTCAGGATTCTTTAGAGGGCTAATCTATAGGTCCACCAAACACATGTAAAAATCTAACAGGCACTCAGACTTTTAACCAGATAAAATATTTTTATTACGCTAAAATTAAACCAACAAAACACAACAACAAATGATCCTTTGTAAATATTCCTAAAACAAATGTATATTTAGTGAGAAATAAATGTGATATATTGTTTCCATTTCATTTTTTTTTGTGACCAAAATATCACAGATCCAGCCAGGCACTGGCAGGTGGAGGGTGTTTTAGGCCCTGCTAATCTAACAGCACCTGTTTGACAGACACTGGCCTAAAAACGTACCCAGCGCCAACTCCTCCTACCCTCCTTCTTAATATCAGGCTATAATCATCCCCACAAGTAGACCAAGCTTGTATAACCACCATCTAAGTGTCCTGTGAGCACGTCTTGTTTAGCTGTTATAACGTAACTTACTTGGGCCTATACTTCAATATCAAACATTAATTTGTTTGTGTCATCACACAGCATACGAGTCATTCATGCCTTTAAATACAAAAAGTATTTTTGATTTTAAAATAAAATAGGGGGGGGGGGGGCTTAAATAATTAAACAAATAAATCGCAACATGTCGGATAAAGCAACTATCATCTTTCCTGTGATGAAGCTTTGGAAACCTGTTAGAATAGACCCTCTGGGATTACTTATAATTTGTTCAGTGTTGTTTACACTGTTCCAGACAGTGGCACACATACCCATGCAGGCTCAGAGAAGCAGCCTACCCATCTTCCTGTAGATTCAGAGAAGCAGCCTACCCATCTTCCTGCAGGCTCAGAGAAGCAGCCTACCCATCTTCCTGCAGGCTCAGAGAAGCAGCCTACCCATCTTCCTGCAGGCTCAGAGAAGCAGCCTACCCATCTTCCTGCAGGCTCAGAGAAGCAGCCTACCCATCTTCCTGCAGGCTCAGAGAAGCAGCCTACCCATCTTCCTGCTGTCCTATTTTAGAAAAACCCTCACACCAACTACATTTCACGTGGCCAGTGGATTCTCCAGTAGTTTCCACAACCATGTCTAATGTCTTCCACACATGACTTGTCCGGCCCAAATCAATCCTCAGAATTTGAGCCTGGCCAGGTATAAGACCTGGATGGGCAGTCGAGACCAGCCGGGTGGTCAGAGAATGACAACTTTAATTCACTTGGAATTTTATTTATCGTTTTAAATGGAAAACCTGATTAAAAACGGCTGTTTCAAAGCGTAAAGAAAAATATATTTTCATCACATCTATTGTATTCAAGCCGATTCACATTTGATGGTAAGTGAGCTATTTGGCCGTACATGAATGATCACCAGGCACCAGTGCAATTTAGCTGGTCCTGCAATTCAGCTGTAATTCCTTGACGGTTCTGCCTCGTCTCCCAATAAGCTTGGCGAATCCTATGCCATATCACTAACAGCCATCTAGCTCCTTAATAGAACTAAAGGGTTGGGGGTCGAAGGGGATGTTTTTTTGATTGGGCTTAGTTTTACACAATTTAAAAAATTAAATGACTACAGTCACAGCTAGAGAATCACATTCAGTACCTGCACCTGACTGGCCTTACATGCCAGTGAGTGACTCGCTTTCATTGTCTTGCTGTTCCCGCAAGACAAAATATGATCGGAAAGGCAGAATATGATTGGAAAGGCAGAATTATGATTGGAAAGGCAGAATTATGATCGGAAAGGCAGAATTATGATCGGAAAGGCAGAATTATGATCGGAAAGGCAGAATTATGATTGGAAAGGCAGAATATGATTGGAAAGGCAGAATTATGATTGGAAAGGCAGAATTATGATCGGAAAGGCAGAATTATGATTGGAAAGGCAGAATTATGATTGGAAAGGCAGAATTATGATTGGAAAGGCAGAATTAGATTGGAAAGTCAGAATTATGATTGGAAAGTCAGAATTATGATTGGAAAGTCAGAATTATGATTGGAAAGTCAGAATTATGATTGGAAAGTCAGAATTATGATTGGAAAGGCAGAATTAGATTGGAAAGTCAGAATTATGATTGGAAAGTCAGAATATGATTGGAAAGTCAGAATATGATTGGAAAGGCAGAATTAGATTGGAAAGGCAGAATTATGATTGGAAAGTCAGAATTATGATTGGAAAGTCAGAATTATGATTGGAAAGTCAGAATTATGATTGGAAAGTCAGAATTATGATTGGAAAGGCAGAATATGAAAGCCAAACAAATTCACCATGGCAATGAGGCTTGAGGTCTGTCCTGTGTGTAAAAATGCCATGACACGGTTTCTTTTAGGCAGGATAATCCTGTGTAGGAAATAGGAGCTCAGTTTGGGCCCAGCGTGTTGACATGTCATTAGTTGATTGTTTGTGTGAAAAGAGGGCAAGGTGAGAATGAGTGAGATACTCCCAACCTGTCTAGCCACAACAGTCTCAGTCACTCAGTGTTACACAGCACACACACACACACACACACACAAAAACGGGGACCGACACATACAAGCAGGTGAACACACACACACACACTTATGGAAGATACTGACTCAACACACACAGTTCTGTTTTCCATCAAGACAAATGACTGCGCTCCTATGCAACAACAATACTACAGATCCAACTCACGTTTAGCCCACAGCTTGATGGTCCTCAGAGTCAGTCTGAAGTTCTCAATGTTGGGTACAAGATGGAGGATCTCATCTGTAACTCTGCAACCTGAAAACACAACGTCAAGTCATTATTGTCCCCAACTAACCATAGAGACAGACTGTTAGGCTACAACGTATCCCCGTAACTAACCCACAGTCACAATAGAGATTAGAGGTCGACCGATTAATCGGAATGGCCGATTAATTAGGGCCAATTTCAAGTTTTCATAACAATCGGAAATCTGTATTTTTGGTCTACTTTTTTTTTTTTACACCTTTATTTAACTGGGCAAGTCAGTTAAGAACACATTCATATCTTCAATGACGGCCTACCGGGGAACAGTGGGTCAACTGCCTTGTTCAGGGGCAGAACGACAGATTTTTACCTTGTCAGCTCTGGGATTCAAACTTGCAACCTTTCAGTTAATCTAACCACCTGATTACATTGCACTCCACGAGCAGCCTGCCTGTTATGCGAATGCAGTAAGAAGCCAAAGTAAGTTGCTAGCTAGCATTAAACTTAACTTATAAAAAACAATCAATCACTAGTTAAATACACATGGTTGATGATATTACTAGTTTATCTAGCGAGTCCTGCGTTGCATATTATCGATGCGGTGTGCATTCGTGAAAAAGGACCGTCGTTGCTCCAACGTGTACCTAACCATAAAACATCAATGCCTTTCTTAAAATCAATACACAAGTATATCTTTTTAAACCAGCATATTTAGTTAATATTGCGTGTTAACATGAATTTATTTTAACTAGGTAAATTGTGACACTTCTCTTGCAACAGTCAGGGTACATGCAGCAGTTTGGGCCACCTGGCTCGTTGCGAACTGTGAAGACTATTTCTTCCTAACAAAGACAGCCAACTTCACCAAACGGGGGACGATTTAACAAAAGCGCATTTGCGAAAAAAAGCACAATCGTTGCACGACTGTACCTAACCATAAACATCAATACCTTTCTTAAAATCAATACACAGAAGTATTTATTTTTAAACCTGCATATTTAGCTAAAATAAATCAAGGTTAGCAGGCAATATTAACCGGGTGAAATTGTGTCACTTCTCTTGCGTTCATTGCACGCAGAGTCAGTGTATATGCAACAGTTTGGGCCGCCTGGCTCGCTGCAAACTAATTTGCCAGAATTGTACGCAATTATGACATAACATTGAAGGTTGTGCAATGTAACAGCAATATTTAGACTTATGGATGCCACCCGTTAGATAAAATACGGAACTGAATAATTTCTGTGTTATTATGGTATAATTAAGTCTATGATTTGATATTTGATACAGCAGTCTGACTGAGTGATGGTAGGCAGCAGCAGGCTCGTAAGCATTCATTCAAACAGCACTTTCGTGCGTTTTGCCAGCAGCTCAAGTGCTTCAAGCATTGCGCTGTTTATGACTTCAAGCCTATCAACTCCCGAGATTAGGCTGGTGTAACCGATGTGAAATGGCTAGCTAGTTAACGGGGGTGCGCGCTAATAGCATTTCAAATATCACTCACTGAGACTTGGGAGTAGTTGTTCCCCTTGCACTGCAAGGACCACGGCTTTAGTGGAGCGATGGGTAACGATGCTTCGAGGGTGGCTGTTGTCAATGTGTTCCTGGTTCGAGCCCAGGTAGGGGCGAGGAGAGGGACGGAAGCTATACTGTTACACTGGCAATACTAAAGTGCCTATAAGAACATCCAATAGCCAAAGGTATATGGAATACAAATGGCATAGAGAGAAATAGTCCTATAAATACAATATTAACTACAACCTAAAAACCCTCTTACCTTGGGAATAGTGAAGTATCATGTTAAAAGGAACCACCAGCTTTCATATATTCTCATGTTCTGAGCAAGGAACTTAAACGTTAGCTTTCTTACATGGCACATATTGCACTTTTACTTTCTTCTCCAACACTTTGTTTTTGCATTATTTAAACCAAATTGAACATGTTTCATTATTTACTTGAGGCTAAATTGATGTTATTGATGTATTATATTAAGTTAAAGTGTGCATTCAGTATTGTTGTAATTGTCATTATTACAAATAAATGTATTATATATATTTTTATTAATTTATTATTTATTACTATTATAAAAAAATAATTAATTGGCCGATTAATTGGTATCGGCTGTTTTTGGTCCTTCAATAATCGGTATCGGCGTAGAAAAAACATAATCGGTCGACCTCTGAGACAGACAGTTAGGCTACAATGTATCCCCGTAACTAACCCAGTCGCCATAGAGACAGACTGTTAGGCTACAGCAATGCAGAGAGAACACTTGAAACCTACAACACAGCAGTTGCTTTCAACCAGCTGTAGTTACGGTTAGCGGTGAGTCAACAACCAAATCGTTAAGAGGCCTTTCGACCATTCAAAACACACCGTTTTTAACTTGGATCAGTGTAGTGAGATACCATTCAGCAAGTGATTTTATCTTAAACGACTTACAGTACAGTAAATACACAGCGCATGCAGAACATTTGGAAAGTATTCCAACCCCTTTACCTTTTCTACATTTTGTTATATTACAGTTTCATTCTAAAATGGATTAAATTAATATTATTTTTTTTCATCGATCTACACACAATACCACATAATGACAAAGCAAAACCAGGTTTTAGAATCGTTTGCAAATGTATTCAAAATAAAAACAGAAATACCTTAGTTAGATAAGTATTCAGACCGTTTTTTTTTTATGAGACTCAAAATGGAGCTCAGGTGCATCCTGTTTCCGTTGATCATCCGTGAGAGGTTTTAACAACTTGATTGGAGTCCACCTGTGGTAAATTCAATTGATTGGACATGATTTGGAAAGGCACACACCTGTCTATATAAAAAGTCCCACAGTTGACAGTGCATGTCAGAGTAAAAACCAAGCCATGAGGTTGAAGGAATTGTCCGTGGAGGGCCGAGACAGGATGGTGTTGAGGCACAGATCTGGGGAAGGGTACCAAAACATTTCTGCAGCATTGAAGGTCCCCAGGAACACAGTGGCCTCCATCATTCTTATATGGAACAAGTTTGAAACCACCAAGACCCTTCCTATAGCTGGCCGCACGGCCAAACTGAGCAGTCGGGGGAGAAGGGGGGGGTCAGGAAGGTGACCAAGAACCCGATGGTAACTTTAACAGAGCTCCAGAGTTCCTCTGTGGAGACGGGAAAACCTTCCAGACGGACATCTATCTCCGCAGCGCTCCACCAATTAGGCCATTATGGTAGAGTGGCCAGATTGAAGCCATTCCTCAGTAAAAAGGCATTGCCAAAAGGTACCTAAAGGACTCTCAGGCCATGAGAAACAAGACTCTCTGGTCTGATGAAACCAAGATTGAATTCTTTGGCCTGAATGCCAAGCGTCACGTCTGGAGAAAACCTGGCACCATCCCTACGGTGAAGCATGGTGGTGGCAGCATCCTGCTGTGGAGATGTTTTTCAGCGGCAGGGACTGGGAGACTAGTCAGGATTGAGGGAAAGATGAACAGAGCAAAGTACAGAGAGATCCTTGATGAAAACCTGCTTCAGAGCGCTCAGGACCTCAGACTGGGGCGAAGGTTCACCTTCCAACAGTACAACGACCCTAAGCACACAGCCAAGACAATGCAGGAGTGGCTTTAGAACAAGTCTCTGAATGTCCTTAAGTGGCCCAGCCAGAGCTCGAACTTGAAAAGACTTGAAAATAGCTGTGCAGCGATGCTCCCCATCCAACCTGACAGAGCTGGAGAGGATCTGCAGAGAATAATGGGAGAATCTCACCAAATACTGGTGTGCCAAACTTGTAGTATCATACCCAAAAATACTTGAGGCTGTAATCGCTGTCAAAGGTGCTTCAACAAAGTACAGAGTCTGAATACTTATGTAAATGTGATATGCATTTTATTCTTAATAAATTATCCCAAAAAATGTATTTTGTTATTATAGGCTAGTGCGTGTAGATTGAGGGGCAGAAACAATTTAATCAATTTTAGAATACGGCTGTAATATAAAATGTAGAGAATGTCAAGGGGTCTGAATACTTTCCCGAATACACTGTACATTTTAGTATCGGTGACCCCAGCGGGAACCGAACCCGTCACCCTGGTGCTGATAACGCCACACTTTCACCGACTGAACCACATCAGGACCCAAGCTCAGAGGATACAAAGAGCTCAGTGTTACCATTGAGACTCCTAATGCAGCGGATGTCAAGGTTCTTCAGCAGCCCGTCATCTCGGAGGTCCAGATTCTTTGGGATTGTTTGCAAAGCTAACCGTGCAAACAGGATGTCGATCTAGAAATACACAACAAACAGTTCAAGGACATTTTTTAAAAAGTGGTAGATCTCAATATTGGATGTACAGAACCAGTTTTGCATGGTTTCCTCGCAATAATGCAAATGTTCACATTTTAGGCGTATAAAGAAATCATGAACAACAACAAAAAATATGTTCAAATGTCACACCTCAATGCTGTCGAAAGACAGCTTTATCACCGGGACAAATGCCTCCTCAACAGCCTGGGAAAAAAAGACAAGTTCATGAACAGTCTGCACCTTGTTCATTTTTGGGTATGAATCTTTACCTCCAACTCTACCAATACCCACTTCACTCTCACCTACTACCAACACAAGTCTCACTCTACCAACACAATGCCCACCCTCAAATCCTTGACTTCCTCCTGCTCCTTCAGCTTGTCCAGGAACGAGGAGAAGAAGTCTGTTCTCTCCACATGTCGAGGAGCCACAAACAGGGCGTCGATGTCTGCCCCTAGAAGACGAGGACAGAAGACCTTGTTTAGATGTAAACTCTGTGGTCATATGTTTTCAGGACTTTTGAACCTGTGTGGTTGGTAGTCGTGTTCAGTGGGTACCAAACAGGAAATTGTTTTGAACTGAAAATGAGCATTCCTGTCAGACAACAACTCTTACTGTAACCTTTGCAGTGAAAAGTGGACATAACATGTACCTTTAGTGTGAACTCCTAACCTGTACGACCCAAATGTGAATATCTTCCCTCCGACAGACTCAATCACCGAGGCAGGCAGATTCTAGGAGAAAATTAAACAATCCGTACATACAATCCTTACGAACTGTTGCATCATGGTAGGTAACAGTGCCATGCGGTTGTCATATCAACCAAATATTATCTGCATACCAAAATCGCACACTATTCCCTTTTATGGTGCAGAGTCCTGATCAAAAGTGACCCACTACATTTGGGACTGAGCCATTTGACGTGATCACCAGACCCCTTGCTGTATCAGAGAACGGTCTTATAGGTCGAATGTAAAATCATACCTTTGTCTCACTGACGTCACGAATCCATTCCTTCACCAGTGTGTTCAGTTTTCCCAACACGTGTATTCTATGGAAAATAAAAGGCATGATTTAGAGGAAGTCTGTGGCACTTTGACGTTTAACCCCCCTAGTCGATGTTCACGCCCCTGCTGAAAATGTAATTAGCATTAAAAAAATATATCTCTCTAGCTTAAACTGGTGTATTTTTTTAGGATCAGTTTTATTATGCTAATTAGATTTCAGCATTATATATTTTATATTTATTTATTTTTTTGCATTGGATGCGTCTCCATCCGTTGATGCTGCGGCCGAGGTGGCAGAGCTAGAGTGGTGTTTGTCCGACTACGAGACACCCCGAAAATCAATGTTCTCAACTGGCAATTTCATGAAATATTACCCACAAAACACCAGTGTCAACGTCAACAGTGAAGAGGCGACGCCGGGATGCTGGCCTTCTAGGCAGAGTTGCAAAAAAAAAGCTATATCTCAGACTGGCCAATAAAAAGAAAAGATTAAGATGGGCAAAAGAACAGACACTAGACAGAAGGACTCTGCCTACATGGCCAGTATCCCGGAGTCGCCTCTTCCCTGTTGAAGTTGAGACTGGTGTTTTGTGGGTACTATTTAATGAAGCTGCCAGTTAAGGACTTGTTTGAGAAAAATACACCTCACTAGACAGTCTAATGTACTTGTCCTCTTGCTCAGTTGTGCACCAGGGCCTCCCACTCCTCTTTCCATTCTGGTTAGAGCTAGTTTGCGCTGTTCTGTGAAGGGAGTAGTACACAGCGTTGTACGAGATCTTCAGTTTCTTGGCTAATTTTCACCTGGAATAGCCTTCATTTCTCAAAACAAGAATAGACTGACAAGTTTCAGAAGAAATGTATTTGTTTCTGGTCATTTTGAACGTGTAATCGAACCCACAAATGCTGATGCTCCAGATACGCAACTAGTATAAAAAGGCCTGCATTATTGCTTCTTTAACCAGAACAGCAGTTTCCAGCTGTGCTAACATAATTGCAAAAGTGTTTTCTAATGATCAATTAGCCTTTGAAATTGATAAACTTGGATTAGCTAACACAACGTGCCATTGGAACACAGGAGTGATGGTTGCTGATTATGGGCCTCTGTACACCTATGTAAATATTCCATTATTTAAATTTAAAAAAGCAATTTCCAGCTACAATAGTCATTTACAACATTAACAATGTCTACACTGTATTTCTGATCAATTTGACGTTATTTTAAAATGGACCCCAAAAAAATGAGTTTTTCTTTCAAACGCAAGGACATTTCTAGGTGAGTGCAAACTTTTGAGCGGTAGTAAGCATTTCTATTATCTTTCAGATATAGGACAGACATTATAGATGGTTTTGGGGGAGAGGAGGTGGGATGAATGAGCCAATTGTAACAGCAGTAAAGCCAAATAGAAAATGTCTAATATATCTATGACTTTAAAAAAATATATCATAAATAACTATAGAAGTATGTCACTTTATAACCACGGCAGGTAGCCTAGTAGTTAAGAGCGTTGGGCCAGTAACCGAAAGGTTGCTAGAGCGAATCCCCGAGCTGACGAGGTAAAAAAAAAAATGTTCTGCCCCTGAACAAGGCAGTTAACCCACGGTTCCCCTGTAGGCAGTCATTGTAAATAGGATTTTTTTCTTAACTGACTTGCCTTGTTAAAATGTGTAATTAAAAATAAATAAATAAATATATTAAATACAGTTTACCAAGTACTGACTGAAACCCCAACATAAGAATAATTGGCTGATGTACTGGCAAGATATTGGATAAACTTCTCCTCCTCCTCATAGGCCTTGACACTAGCTGATATAACTTGTGTCCATTCTAACGTGACCATTTACTAGTGACAACCATCCTACCTGCGTTGTAGTTCCAGCTCCTCTTCAAACACCCCGTACGGTTTCAGGGCCTCAGTCAGCCTGTGTGTGAGGACAAGGTCAGCCTCCTTAGCTTGGACCAGGCTGATAGGAGAAGTGATCCCATAGTGCTTGGGAGTCTCCCGACCCAACGACACCTGGTTAGCAGTTGGACTGAAAACAGGACAGGACAGACGTGTTTGTGATCTGAATAAATGTATGTGCCATGTAACAAAGGTTACTAGCAATTTCTTGGTATTGTACAAAGAAACATCCACACATCAACACAGCCCACACAGAAAGTGCCTGACGGCATCACAGCACATACATATGTTGAGTGTAGTGTGTCTTTTAAAGTTAGTTCTATACTGACTCCCTAGCATACATTGCCTGCTGTGGTTTATGTGGGTGTGGTGGTAGAGAAAAAACAGACAGAGCTATACATCTTCACATTGGACTCTGGGGAAAAACAGATGTTTCTCAATGGATTCTGATGATGTCATGCCTCATATTATCTAGAATGTTTTGACTGAACAGAGCCACCAAGGACACATAGTCAACATCAACTTGGTGACCTTCTGTAATGTTACAGTTTGATGTTGACATGACATTACAGTTTGATGTTGACATGACATTACAGAGGCCTAACATGCTGACCAGACGAGGCATGCATGTGTCCGCCATCGCGCGCATGTTGGTTTTGTCCACCCACACCAGATACGATCAGGACACGCAGGTTGAAATAACAAAACAAACCCTGAACCAACTATATTACATTTGGGGACAGGTCGCTTGCTGCTGCTAGCTAAATTTGTCCTGGGATATAAACAGTTGTTATTTTACCTGAAATGCACAAGGTCCTCTACTCCGACAATTAATCCACAGACAAAAGGTTAAAAACAGTTTGTTTCTAGCAATCTCTCCTCCTTCAGGCTTATTCTTCTTCAGGACTTTATATGGAGGTTGGCAACCAACTTTAATAAGGTGCATTACCACCAACAACTGGACTGGAGTGTGGCTCTCAGTTCAACTTTCAATCACCCACGTGGGTATATGCTCCTCAAAACCAATGAGGAGATGGGAGAGGAGGGACTTGCAGCGTGTCAAGTGTCACAAATAGAACCAAGTTCTATTTTAGCACCTGGCTATTCAGATGGGCGTGAGCAGTGTGGGTGCAATGATTGAATAACATGCATGTTTACATTTACTTTGTGACACGAGCGGTGTGGTCAGCATGTGAGAGGACATATTTTTGCACTGGTGACCCATGACAATGCAAAACATAACATGCTGACCACACCGCTCGCGTCACAAAATAAATGTAAACATGCATGTTATTCAATCATTGCACCCACACTGCTCACGCCCATCTGAATAGCCAGGTGCTAAAATAGAACTTGGTTCTATTTGTGACACTTGACACGCTGCAAGTCCCTCCTCTCCCATCTCCTCATTGGTTATGAGGAGCATATACCCACGTGGGTGATTGAAAGTCGAACTGACATCCACACTCCAGTCCAGTTGTTGGTGGTAATGCACCTTAAAGTTGGTGGCCTACTGCCGTATAAAGTACGAAGAAGCCTGAAGGAGGAGAGATTACTAGAAAACAAACGTTAACCTGTGGATTAATTTTCGGGGTAGAAGACTTTGTGCATTTCAGGTAAAATGACAACCCATTGTTTATTTCCCATGACAAATTTGCAAGCAACAGCAAACTAGCTATCTACATTTCTAAATGTCTAATGCTTTTCGACCTGTCCCCAAATTAATTTAGTTGGTTTTGATATTTCAACCTGCGTGTCCGGTGTGGGAGGACAAAACCAGCATGTAAGAGTTACGCCTAAATGGCAGTGGACAAGACTAACCCTGAACAGCCAACTTTCTCAAACTGGCAATGATAACATGATATTTTAGCTGTATCTGACAAATACATTTAACATAATTGCGAAAAAGAGACAATACAAACGAAGTAGAGTAGTAACAGTAGCGTAACGTTGTCTTTGTTTGCATTTAACCTTTTAACTAAAAGTTTGCAAATGACAAATTTACAAATAAACTTTACACTTCACTTTGTCACTAGAAAACACGTAGCTAACTAACGTCAATTGGTTACCGAATCACAATTTACCTACTAACGTCAGCTACGTGCTAGATGGCGCAAACATAGCACAAAGCTAACGTTGGTTAACGTGTTTTATTATGGCAGCATTTCCAGGACTTAGCTAACTAGTCGTTTGCAAATTCACTTGCCAAGAACGCTTGAATGCATTGGGTTGAAAGTCAGACCCGTACTAACGATAACTACTGTAACTAGCTAATACTCAATTGTTTCTATACTATTTCCCGCTACCAAAAATAAATACTTGCCAAACTGGCTCGCCAGCATCGGTAGGCCCAATCCCCTTTCCAAACACATATCTGTCCAAAGTAACGAGATACTTACAGAGCCATTGAAACAACCTCCAGCAAGTCCAATCAGCCTTCCCAAAATTCCCTTCTCATACTCGTTTCTTATTATAAAAAAGATAGCTATGTTATTTAACCAGAAACCGAGCAATGGGATTTACACCTTTTGTTTCCTCTAAACATGGCGCGTGTTCAAGCTGTGCGGTAAAAATCGCACCGTGAGTGGGTTGTGTTAACGTCATACCGTAGAGCACACTTTTATCACATGGGAACTGTAGTCTTTTAAAATAGATGGACATTTTGGCATTTTTATTTTACCAGGTAAATTGACGGAACACATTCTCCTTTACAGCAACGACCTGGGGAATAGTTTCGGGGGAGAGGGGCGATGAATGAGCTAATTGTGAGTTTTGTGTAGTAAGTACTCTGTGTAGAGTTATCATTCATCCTTGCCCTAGGAGGGTGTCTATTTAGTAATTGCACAGTAGTACTCTGTTTTACCTTCAGGGGGTTGAGTCTAATATATACAGTATAACTCATCTGCTGCATAGCCTTCATTTTTGTTCAAAACAATAGATGTATTTAAATATCTAGTAGGTGGGAATTCAAGGATTACTTAACCATTTTACAAAAACACATTCACTTGAAGAGTGCAGATGTAAAGTTTGGTAACAGAATGATGGTTTGTGCCATCATTCTGTTACTAAACTTTGTATTTGCACTGCTCAAGTAAATGTGATTTTTGTTCAAAGTAGTCCTTGTGCATAGTTATGGTTTGTTTAACTTTCGCAATCGTTGGTTTTAGTTTAACATTTTAAAGTGAAAAATCTAAATCTCAGCGTCACTGTTACCTGGAATAGAGTACCACAGTATGAGTCATAATACCCATAATCCTAGCAGTCAAACAGGGAAATGGTTCCACTTGGTTTTTTTTCCATCATTCGTTTTTCCCATAGGGGATTATAGAAACATTTCAATTAAGGGCCTGTGTTTTGTGTAGGCTTACCCTGATGTTTTCAATAACTGTAAATCTCTCTACCCCCAACAAATTAAATTGTAATTCGCTGCTAATGTGGCTATGATTATCTAGACGAGGCTGTTGAATCGAGGCAAAGGTAAGCGTCTCTGGATTAACTATACATTTAGCTAAATGTAATAACGAATGAATTGGCTGCTGGATCTTTAAATGTACCTGTTGGGGAAAGGTGTCAGCTAGAGATGACGTGCAGGATGATTCCAGGGATTTGTAGTTTTGCATGATATCTACTTTGATTCCAATTAGCATTTTAAAATCTCGGGGGCGTAAAGAGCTGAATATATTGATAGGTCACCTTGTCCTAGAGAGATTTACATGGTAATCAAAACCTCACGCCGGGGTAAAACTACATGAAACACAACCCTTTAAGTGTTTCTAAAAATCCCTTTATAGGGGGGAAAAATTATTGGAACCATTTCTCTTGTCTGTGAAATTCTAACCAAGCGAGAGACTTTATCATTTCTTCAAACAATCTATCTTTATTATAAGATTTGCACATTTTTAAGCTAGTTAACGATCCACTCAACAACACTGCGTGGAAAATTCTATTTTACCTTTATTTAACTAGGCAAGTCAGTTAAGAACAAATTCTTATTTTCTATGACGGCCTAGGAACAGTGGGTTAACTGCCTGTTCAGGGGCAGAACGGCAGATTTGTACCTTGTCAGCTCGGGGATTCGAACTTGCAACCTTCCAGTTACTAGCCCAACACTAACCACTAGCCTACCCTGTGTGTGTGAGAGACCATGGTGGGAACATGGTGTACAAATAAGTGATAAGTGTTGTTACTCCTTTCTGCTGATAGAAATATCGCTGCTGCTCAAACTAGCCTCTGTTCTCTTCGTATCTCCACACAACTGTGCCCTTGAAAGATACGGAAAGGACAGAATGGACCAAAAAAGTGTGGTCACTCTGAGGCTCTTTTGTTTTTTGGCTGCGTGACCAAACTACCAAGAAACAAGAGGAAAACTCTGTCTTCTCATATGGGAGACAGACAGTGGAAATGTACAGGTTTGAAGCACATGTGTATACGCAGCGCTGAGTTTGTAATTTTGCCACGATATCCTGTTTGACCACAAGGTTTTATGGGTATTATGACACCTTCACTGTCGGGCTCTATAGCCCAGCTGTTTTCACACTTTTTAGGCTTATCCTGATGTTTTGATAAATGTGTAAATCTCGGAAAAGGTCACTTATAAATGTATTTACCCCCAACAAATGTAAATGCTAATGTGGCTATCATAAAGATTTTTTACATTTATTTTTATTTCACCTTTATTTAACCAGGTAGGCTAGTTGAGAACAAGTTCTCATTTGCAACTGCGACCTGGCCAAGATAAAGCGTAGCAGTGTGACCAGACAACAGAGTTACACATGGAGTAAACAATTAGAAATCATTGAAAAAATCTGTAATTGGATTATGTCACGTGCTAGGGTAGGTGTAGCTGAGGCAAGTGCACATTTTCTTCATAAAATGTACCATTTAGTTGTAGTTACATTTTTATGAATATGATCTTTACAAAAACTCGAGAGTCAAACTAGAGGAATGCATGTTTATCTCTCATGGGAAAAATAAACAAGGTGTATTGCAAGTCGTGATCAACAGAGTCTCGGCTAAACAACTACAGCTCCATGGTTTGTTGCTGGTGGCCCACTCTTCGATGGTATACAGAGAGTGTTTTTAAGAGTTCACAGATCTGAGAGGACTGGATAGAAGTAAGCAATGTGGAGATGAGCCTATATAAGGGCCACCCACCAAAGGCTTCAGAAAAGGCGTCTTGTGACCCATGAAGGAAAACGTTTCACCAATTAGAACACTATGGCTTCAAATTTGTAAAAGTTGCACAATGCGGTTGATTTTGAAATCAGCGCATTTTGTGTAATTTTAACGAGCAACATTGAGGTTGCCATGTTACATCTCGGTTACAATTGTTCCACATGTTCAGTTGTCCATGCTTGCAGAAAGCAATGCATTTACCAGACCGAAGGAATCCCCAAATAATACAAGTTAAGAAGCGTTTGAAACATGCTAAATATATATATATATATTTTTTTCTTCCGGATGCCAGAACAGTGTTTATTTAGCTGTGGGGTCCTTAGTAGATTTTGAGAGCTACGTTAGCTAGTGTAACAGCATAGCTTCCGTCCCTCTCCTCGCCCCTACCTGGCCTCGAAACAGCCACCCTCGAGGCATCGTGACTCATCACTCCACAAAAGCCGCGGTCCTTGCCGAGCAAGGTCTCAGAACGAGTGACGTCACTGATAAACGCAATTAGCGCGCACCCCGCTAACCATTTCACATCGGTTACACTAGCAAACATATTTTTCTTTAGTTTGGCTAGCAGGCAAGAGCAATGATGACTATTGTAGACTAAATACAGCTGCCAAAATCTCCAACTGAGAACTACTGTACACAGACAAAATATATGTCCTCGTTTCGGGATTCATCAGGATCAGTGAAGGCTACGTGTCGCTTGAGCTGATGCAAGGACGAACACACAGTTCTGTGCACCAGTGTGGAAACAAAAGTAACCAAGGAGAAAAATAAGTGTTGTTAGGTAATAGTTCTGGAGATGCCCCACCAGCCTGGTGATCTCCATCATAGTACCACATTGTTCATCACTGACCGACAATGAAAGATTTCCTCTCAATGCCTTAAGTTCTATTCAATCAATTTACTACAATTACTATACACTGGTTCTGATAATTAGGTTGAATATTGGTTTTGAAATGCTTTGGCTTAATCAGTATTATATTCTAGCCTTACCAATTGTGTTCTGGGTGACTCTCCAGCATGTCAAACTATTTCAGAACCATTTCATCTTCCACATTCTATATTTCTTCAGCTGACTGCGGTACTTGTCTACTCTGCCACATCCTCAGCCTGGTTCTGCACCCGCTCCATTAAGGAAGTCATCAGATGCCTCCAAGGAGAAAATAATCTGCAAAACAGACACGGGTGGACTCCCAAGAACAATCTGAATAATATGAAGTCCAACACGATAAGACGAGGCAACAAGCCTAAATAAAATCTACAAACATGCTTTCAGGAACAACTCATGCCACAACTCCATACACACATACTACCATACTACCACTAGTGTACACTAGCACATGGTACACTAGCACATGGTACATTTCTGTTTTCAGCCACCCCAGAGTGGCTCACTTGTGGGCGTGCTGGCAGCATATAGCAGCACGTTCGATTGTGCATCTCAAGAATTCAGCATAGCAAGTTTGTAAGAAGGTCTGGTTATTTAAATGAGTAAATAGTTTAATCCATTCTCCATTTTCATTACTTTATTCACAGGTAAATGGTAATATGCTCTAAACCGCTCTGGTGACAAACTTTGCTGCCTTGTTTCCAATCGTCCACATGGCTGCGAGAACCTATTCAAGTAAGTAAATCCATTTCAAATGTAAACTATATTCTTAGCTACAGTGCAGTCTAACTCAAATGAGCTGCTAACGTAGCTAGCTATCTAGCCAACTTTACACTGCAAGGTTTGGTGACCAGGGCCATCTGGGACTGCCTCCTGAGGGCCTTCAGGCGTGTCAAGGCTACCTGTGTCCTGCATAACTTAATGGACACGAGGACCAGGAGGGGGGGATCTACAGCTTGCCGCTGTGTGCCAGAGGAGAGGTCTACAGGATGTTTCAAGGATGGGGGCAAACAACTCAGCACAGGAGGCAATCCATGTGCGGGAGATCTTCACCACCTTCTTCAAAGAGGTGGCAACACCATAGACTACACTATGCACAACCAAATGCTCTTAATTAAGAGCCATCCACATTGCAATAAGAGTATTCTTCCATTTACTTAGCTATGTCAACTGCAGTTATTCAATTCCAGGTTTCTTTCCTTTTGATTTCTACTTTAGGTGAAGGTGCTGTCTGTACAAAAACAAAACAGGCTCTTTTAAGAGTCGCCCATATTGAGAACAATTACACACCCTATAACCCACACCTACACACTTGTGTATCAATCTGATGTGTTGTGCAGGCTCAGGTGTAACTGTGGCTCCCTCCACCTTCAAAGAATAGACAAAGGGAACCAACCATGGAGAATAGTAAGACACTTCATTATTTTGCGTAGTAGACGCTATATAGTTTGTCATGTCTGTTTTTCAGTATAAAGTACTCTGCAGCCACTTCGTGTGGACACCAGGTGAGACCACACACACATTCCTGTTGAACGCTCTCTCTTTACTCAAAACAGTCTCTGTCCTTTACTTCATCCCCTTCTCCCTAAATCATCTAGGTTATATCAGCTGTGTCGGTGAACTCCTCCCACATCTGAACTGGCTGACGGAGGGCACAGCATGCTGAGAGGTCAGAGGTCAACAGGAAGTATTATTAAATGCTTTACATTTGAAATAGAGATGTATTATTAACGTTGGGACTACTACAAGGATAGTTTTGCATTTCACCTACTGATGATTAGGATGACTGAGTGTTAGGGGACGATTGTGCCTTTTTTAAAAATGTATTATTCTGTCTCTCGTCTCCAGGTATGTTCTGATGTGAGAGGATAAACTGGGTGCTCGAGGCTGTTCGGAGACATGGCCAGAGACACTTATGTATCTGTGGTAAACAGAGAATATTAGGGTAACCCTGTAATTCATGAATCATATGCTGTCTTCCCTGTTCCTCTGTTCTTACTACTTTGTCTCTCTCATACCTCTCCCCAACTTCCTTTTCATCTGTTTTTATAATGGCCACCAGATGTGCATTGAAGTACAGGTTGAACATTTTATTTAGAATATATTACATGTATAATGCATGTATTTATAACACTTGGATAATGAACTTTCAGTAAAGCGTTTCACGTTCTCAACTGGTTGAAATGAAGTCTCGTTTGATGACATACTATGCCTATCCTGTGTTTATCAGACCAATGCAGAAGAAGTGTTTGCTATTGAGATGAACTGGTTTTATAGTAGTTACATGATGCAAAGGAAGTGTAGTGTACTGTTTTTAAATAAAACTAATATGTTTTTGTATATATGAATTATAAATCCGCCTTTAACTAAAGTTTCTAGTCTATTGCATAGTTACAATGTGTAACCATTGAGGGACCTGGATTGGAAAAACACTGGAAGTTAATAATTGTCATACATACACAGCATCATTCAAATAATGGAGTTTGATACTCCTGGTATTGGATATGACTGAAATGTCTCAGATATTCATACTTGAATCGCACCTTTATTTGCCAATTTAGAGTACATGATCAGTGAATATATTCAATGTACAGGCTACAATGTGAGGATCTCATGCTTGGCAATAACTACATGTATATAGGACTTGCATCCTTGGCAAAACGTTTATTATATTCTACTCGACCCATAGGGTTCATTCAGACTGTTTTGAAGTCGATACAACAGGCTATGATAGCTGAGGGTCATAGCTATATTCTGAACTAATATTTATACCAAACATTTTAGGGTCCATACACAGATCGGATAACGTTTCATTACTAGCTACACATCCATGGGCATACAGGTATTTTTATACTCTACAAGCAAGAAAATACCTAGATACGTTACTTCAGCTGCATTGCATGGGAAATGTCAAGGCAAGCTTACAATATTGTACATTCAATTTGCAGTAAATGCTTTCCTAGATTCTTTGCATCCACTGTTTCACAAGACGAAAGCCAAGTTTGCTGGTTTTCTCAGGAGTCCCTAACACCATTAAACAACCAGAACTACAATCCATAAAGCTACCTAGCTGGTTAATGTCAGCTAGTTTGCTATTGAGCGATTTTCGTAAATAAACGATTACGCATATGTCAAAGTTAATCTACGTTAACTAAGATTTTTTTTGCATGACTCATGTAATTACTTACATTCCATCCTAGTATTTTTATTTTCCCTCTTTGCAGGAGAAAATCACCAGCGTTGGGTCGCGCAGCGTCAAACTCGTCATGCGAACCACTCGATATGATTGGTCATCGCCCAGGTCGCCACTGACGTTTTCCATGAACTTGGGAACTGCTTTTGACTCTTCACTCTCCCGCTCAACCCCTTTGCATAGCCTCCCTGAAATATAATATTTGATACAGTTATCTTTGTACGTTTTTGTATTTAAGACTCGAAGAGCGAGTCTTAAGAGCGATATGACGTAGATGCAAAGTAAACCGCATAGTGAGTCAATGTCCGCAACAACTAATAGCGTTGAAGCGCGAGGCTAAACTTCTACGCTGTTTTTGTTTCCACACGTTATGAACCAGTGTACTTGTGCAGATACTGTGTGGGAGAGAAGTCTCACATCTCGCTCATTGTATTATCTTCCTTGCCCCTAACGTTCACGTAATTCCGCTGAGTCTACCTTTCAAAAATGTGCAAAACACATTTCTGCATATTGGATTTTCATGGTTTTGACACACAGGTATTTTAAATGTATAGTTCAGAATTGTTTTCAGAAAATAAGAGGCACGCTTTTTGGGAACGACAGATACAATTTGAGTAGCGCTGTCTTTTACTGACCAGAGGTGTCACCTCGTAGATAACCTCTGAACTTCATCTTAAATGTTTACACAGTATCTCTGCCACAGTACTCTTCCCTGCCGCTGGAGGGCCCAGCAGACAGACTGATTGGAAAACAAACAGCACAATATATCAATATTCTATGTCTGGCTTGAATATGGGTATAAGGCAATAATACCATGGTACACTCATTGCTGTGTACTTGCTACAACCCTGTACTCCTACAATACATATATTATAAACCGATGCTGGACAGCTTTTTGTTAATACTGCAGCTGAACCACTCACTAGAAGTTGACAGTTTGTATTCCTCCACCACCCGGTTGATTTCTTCCTTTATCAACAAGTCCAGCCTCGGACACCCAGTGGAGATTGAAGGTATCCGTCAGACTGGTTATATCCACAAATTGACACTCCAGTAATCCACATCTGTGCATTATTTTTATTTTTTAAATGGGTCAAACTGATGCTCAAATTTAGACCAGTCCCAGATCTACTGCTGTGTTGCCAATGTCCTCCCATCGTCGACCATAGGAGTTGTCAAGACTGTCAAACAAACTGATCTGGTGAAGATATGCTCCAACTGACCATTGTCAATTCTGAATTAGATTTCCTAAACCTGAGACCGGGATCAAATTAGACATCCTGTCAGAGCCTTAGTGAGATGTCCTCCTTGGAGAACTTTCTTGAGCTGCCCTGGACCGAGCACAAAATTTGAGTAATTTAGCAGACGCTCTTATCCAGAGAGACTTACAGGAGCAATTAGGGTTAAGTGCCTTGCTCAAGGGCACATACATATTTTTCATGTAGTTGGCTCAGGGAATCGAATCAGCGACTTTTCGGTTACCGGCCCAATGCTTTTAACTGCTAGGCTCCCACCCCTTATTATCTATACAGAAAACACCAACCAATTAAATCTACATACACATCTATTTAAAATAAAGAAATGCAACAATTTTACAAATACACTTAATGATCATAGATATGTCTGGCTTAGCTTATGTTTTTTATAAATATATTATTTTAACATTTCAGTCATTTAGCAGACACTCTTAGCCAGAGCGACTTACAGTTGTGAATGCATACATTGACTTTTTTCATACTGGTCCCCAATGGGAATCAAACCCACATCTTGGCGAAGGCAGGCGCCGTGCTCTACCAGCTGAGCCACATGGGACAATATCCTCCAGTGTACTTGGAATCATCCACAGCGATGGAATAATGTGTCTTCTGGCTTGTGGTCGATAACATTCTAGATAACTCTTGTAGATAGACTGAGGTAAACAGTAATTGTAGGATGTGCAAGTATTTTCTTCACCCCATCTCTGGCAGATTTCCTTGAATAAGCAGGAAATGAACATTAATGGACCCATAGAAAAATACAAACTCTGCAAGGTCGCCGACAAATGATACGGATAATATTTATGCCCAAAAACAGGGACTCCTGTAAACTCCAAGCCAATACACCCGGATGAGTCGAGACAGAAAAAGTGAGAAAACGACCATCGAAGCCTCGATAGTCTAATAATGTATATTGTACCTTGAAGAAGTCCAGAAGGTTCTTCCATTCTATATTGGACACCCGCCACCACATAACTGGACAGCGTGGACTTTTCCTGAATGATAAATACAAAGTTGTTTTTGCAACTGTTGTTGACGTTTGCCCAGCCCATTATACTTAAGCAATAAGGCCCGTGGGGG
The DNA here is from genome assembly GCF_013265735.2 of Oncorhynchus mykiss. Taxonomy (NCBI): domain Eukaryota; kingdom Metazoa; phylum Chordata; class Actinopteri; order Salmoniformes; family Salmonidae; genus Oncorhynchus; species Oncorhynchus mykiss. Next base: position 37,858,097 of record NC_048568.1, read on the forward strand.
TGTGGTATATGGCCAATATACCAAGGCTAAGGACAGTTCTTTGCGGCGTGCCTGGATACAGGCACGCCGCAAATATACCACAAACCCCGGAGGTGCCTTATTGCTATTATAAACTTGTTTCTGATGTATTTAGCAATCAAAATAAATGTTTTGTCATATCGATGGTATATGGTCTAATATACCATGGCTTTCAGCCAATCGGCATTCAGGGCTCGAACCACCCAGTTTATAATAACAGTTTTGCCCAGTTTGAGCACCATTCTCTGTGTTGGTGTACTCCTTGAAGTTAGGATGATGTCCACTATCAGAGGAATCTCTGGATCATTCTGAGGTTCAGAAAGCAAAGGTATGTGAAGAAATATAGGAAAGCGTTTTGAAATGTTGTAAATAAATAAATTACATAGAATTGAATACAAAACTTACAGGATCGGCTGGCTTGCTCATCGCCCTGGTCATGACTGATGATATCAAGATGGATATTTTTAGAGACACAAAACTCAGTATCTGAGTGAAACGCTGTAGAAGAAAGGAAGAGGAGGAGGCGTTGTCTTACTGTGGATATAGGCCAGCGTTTCCTAAACTCGGTGCACGTTCTGGTTTTTCCCCTAACACCACACAGCTGATTCAAATCATCAAAGCTTGATGGTTAGTTGAATCAGCTGTGTGTAGTGCTAGGGGAAAAAAATGTGCACCACGCTTGAGGAAACCCTGCAGTATACAGTATGCAAATTAACTGCATATTAACCTGTATATATTTTTTAACCTAGCCTGAAATGGCCCTTGTTGCCTCAACTATCAGTTCTGCTGTTTCTGACACATTCCAACAGGCTTGGCAGCAGCTGGTCTCAGGTCTGTGACTGGGAAGACATGTCAATGATAGGCCTAGATTAATTTGTTTTCAGGAAATTGTCTACAAACTGAAATTTGCATGTCATTGCATACTGCTGAATGATGACGTGTGGTTAAACTAATATTGTATAGTGGGTTATTTAAGTAATTATGCCTGAGAAGCCGGTGTTTGGAGGATATATTGGCACAGGTGTTGTTAGGGTCGAGACAACGTTTGTTTTGACTTGGATGACGAGACAGTGGATTGCGCAGTCAAATGGAACAGAGTAAATAGGCATTTTAACATCATAGATTTAGCTGGTGGTAACTTGTGGATTATAAACTGGGTGGTTCGAGACCTGAAGGCTGATTGGCTGACAGCCGTGGTATATCAGACCATATATCACGGGTATGACCAAACATTTATTTTTACTGCTCTAATTACGTCTGTAACCAGTTTATAATAGCAATAAGGCACCTCGGGGGTTTGTGGTATATGACAAATATACCACGGCTAAGGGCTTTATCCAGTCACTAAGAACAGCCCTTAGCTGTGGTATATTGGTCATATACCACACCCCCTCTGGCCTTATTGCTTGAATAGACACTGTCTGGAATGTGGTTTTAACCAATCGGCATTCAGAATTAGACCCACCCTTTGTATAAATACTCACTAAATAACATTCTAATGCAGAACGGGGGATTCTCCCCTCGTTGTTAGAGATAGTTCCAACAATTTGGAAAGTCCCATCTTGCAGTGTAGGCTCAGCCGCAGGGGGACCATCCTCATTTGACAGAATATACACGCTGTCACGAAAATAAGAAAAAAACATTTAGATGAATGCGTATCAACAGTTGGATAACTTTCTTTCTTTTCGTCCACCATGTCTCCTGTTGCTGTGGAAACGCTTTGAGGTTGCTAACATCGCCTCAGCCAATGAAATAAGTTAATTTGCAAAAAGGAGCACTGCATCTTGCTCAGATAAATTGTAAAATAGACATGAAAAAAAAGACATTGTATGGGTTCAATGCATATTTCATATTATATAAAATGCAATGCAGAATTTTTTATTTAATTTTTTACACAGGCTATTTGGGGGAGTTTTGGGCAGAAGATGGCTCTGTTCTCCAGTTAGTGTAAAAATATAATGAAATAAATGCTATTTTTGTCAGTCATATATTTAAACTCTCCCCATGACTTCTAGGCTAGCTATTAGCTCGCTGTTGTGTCCTGTCAAAAATGCCTTCATCAGTTGTCTTCCACCCTGCACGGGGTTGATTTTGTTTGGTGATTTAGGCTTAGTGCAGTATATCTTCCTCAGCTGTGTGATGGTAAATTTGACCAACCATTCAGGGTCTTCCTCCAAAACTCATCTTGTAAACTACTCTGTTTAGTGTTGATATGAATGTAATTCACAATACAGGTGAATTGTAGGACATTATACAGTATGTGCAATGTAGCCACACACACACACACACACTCCCCCAACCACCACACACCTGTAGCAGCACAGGACAACAACAGGGTTAGTGCTGACATGGAAACTTCCAAAGCACTTCACATATTTATAGAGCTGACACTATGTGACAAACTGTTGGCACGACCTCATCTGCCTTCAAACTGCCCCACTCCCTACTACAGGTCCCTCTCTCAGCACACTGTAAAACACAACCACACATCGGAATGCCGGTCAATGACAACACACTGTAAAACACAGTTACACTGTAAAACACAGTTACACACACACACACGTCACCTGGCAGTAAATTGTAACACACATTCACAGAATGGCAGTAGATTGTAACACACATTCACAGAATGGCAGTAGATGGCAAACTGTTTAGCTATTTAAATTGAGAATTCAGTTATAATTAAAATAAGTAAGGTAATAATGCAGATAAAACACTATAATTCATTCTTATTTTCACCTTTTTCAAATTGCATGACTTACTCATGCTCCAACCTCGCGTGGACATTCTTTTAGAGCGTACTCAACAACGGGGTGGAAAGTACTTTAAGTAAAAATACTTTAAAGTACTACATAAGTAGGTTTTTTTTGGGGGGGGGGGTATCTACTTTACTTTACTATTTATATTTTTGTGACAACTTTTACTTTTACTTCACTACATTCCTAAAGAAAATAATGTACTTTTTACTCCATAAATTTTCCCCTGACATCCAAAAGGACTCATTACATTTTGACAGGAAAATGGTCCAATTCACATACTTATCGAGAGAACATTCCTGGTCATCCCTACTGTGTGCCCCTGGTGATCCATAAATGACAAAAACAAGAAAATCGTGCCGTCTGGTTTGCTTAATATAAGGAATTTTAAAAATTATTTACTTTCGATACTTAAGTATATTTTTGCAATTCCATTTACTTTTGATACATGAGTATATTTAAAATCAAATACTTTTAGACTTTTACTCAAGTAGTATTTTACTGGGTGACTTTCACTTTTACTTGAGTCATTTTCTATTAAGGTATCTTTACTTTTTACTCAAGTATGACAATTTAGTACTTTTCCCACCACGGCTCAACAAGATGTCCAACTGCATCTAAATTCTGTCTCAGAGAGTATAGAGCTCTTAAGTAGTCAATATAATCTCACCTCTAGAGTCTGTCAGGGGCCTCAGGAAACAGAGAGAATTGATGGTGCCATGCCTTACTACCACTCCTCTGCCGACAGCTACTGTCTGTCAGTGATTTACAGTGAGAAACACACATCGATTTGAGTAATATTTCTATTGCTGTTCTTGATTGATATGCCTCTCACGGTGCATTCTGTCTACTGCTGTACTGCCAGCAGCTGTTAGAGACGGCACGTGGGCACACACATCCCATCACATAGCGTTAAGGACAGGGGACAACTGAGAATACAATTAGCCTGCTGTCAAGGATCTCCATTTTGTTCCTCCCTCAGAGTCATTCAGTTCAGTAGTATGTTTGTTGTTGTTTTTATGTCCACTAACAGTTTTTATGATACAAATAACATTTCTTTGAAAACAGTAAAACAGATAAGCAGTTTGTCTAAAGTCATGGTTCCTTCCCCACAGTTGCTCTCAGTCTCTCAGTCCCAGTAACCAAACAACAGGTGTGAAGTCAAAATGTTGCCGTGAACTGAACATCTGCTGGTGGCCTTAAAATACAACGAAAGTCCTTTGCAATGAATGTACCAATGGGCCATCATGTACCAATGGGCCATCATATACCAATGGGCCATCACATACCAATGGGCCATCACATACCAATGGGCCATCACATACCAATGGGCCAACACATACCAATGGGCCATCACGTACCAATGGGCCATCACATACCAATGGGCAATCATATACCAATGGGCCATCATATACCAATGGGCCATCATATACCAATGGGCCATCATATACCAATGGCCAACCACCACTCCAAGCGAGAGACTGTATACCTCTAGCTTGATTTTTCACTTAAATGTACCTTTTTTTTTATCACACTGCTAGGCTGCACAAGCCTGTGATGGATAAAGACGTCATTTTGAATGGTAAACAAAAATCACGTCTACAAAGTTGAAGTGCATTTTATAAAACATTTGTGGTCATTGGAACAGCTGCCTACTGGGATGACTACCCATTGCTGATGGGGGTTGAGACACACACACACACACACACACACACACACACACACACACACACCAAGGCATGCACAGTGCTGGGGGGTTGACCAAGGCAGGCCAGGCAGCTGTCAGAAACAGACACAGGCAGACAAATCCTGGGCCGCCTGCTTCACCTTATAAGGAAGAAGGTCCCCCAAAAGAGACCTGGTCAGACCTATTCTGCTTATCCTGGTCAGCTCTCACTGGGCTTGGTGTCACCTGGTTATCCTGGTCAACTCTCACTGGGCTTGGGGTCACCTGGTCATCCTGGTCAACTCTCACTGGGCTTGGTGTCACCTGGTTATCCTGGTCAATTCTCACTGGGCTTGGTGTCACCTGGTTATCCTGGTCAACTCTCACTGGGCTTGGGGTCACCTGGTTATCCTGGTCAACTCTCACTGGGCTTGGTGTCACCTAGTTATCCTGGTCAATTCTCACTGGGCTTGGTGTCACCTGGTTATCCTGGTCTACTCTCACTGGGCTTGGGGTCACCTGGTTATCCTGGTCAACTCTCACTGGGCTTGGTGTCACCTGGTTATCCTGGTCAACTCTCACTGGGCTTGGGGTCACCTGGTTATCCTGGTCAACTCTCACTGGGCTTGGTGTCACCTGGTTATCCTGGTCAACTCTCACTGGGCTTGGGGTCACCTGGTTATCCTGGTCAACTCTCACTGGGCTTGGTGTCACCTGGTTATCCTGGTCAACTCTCACTGGGCTTGGGGTCACCTGGTCATGAACAACTTGGTGGGGAACCAGAGGGATTTATTTTCCATTTCCACCGCTGATGGTAACAATGTATGATATTTGTTCTCCACTTTATTAGAATGATGTTGGTTTTGAATCGTTCCTTTGTTGTTAATCTGTTGTTCTACCTCAGTGTTCTGCTTTATGTATGCATGACAGTTCATGTTGTTGAATGTCTTAAATGTTTCCTATGTTTGTCAAGGAAGGATAAATAAACATGGACGTCAAAGCTGGAAGTGTTGATGGACTCGAGGGCCAAATGAATCAGAGGACACATGCAGTATTTCCACCACTACTTACAGTACCTTCGGTGAGTTAGTGTTAAAATCTTAAAACAAATCAAAAAACACTGTCAAAAGTTCTTCATAATCGCTTTTTAGGGAGGCGCTCTTCGAGTTCAAACTGAAACCGTTGACCCTATGAAGAGACAGTTACTGTATTTGTTGTTCAGATCATCCCTCCTCCACTCTACTATTCTCCTCCCTCCTCCACTTTACTATTCTCCTCCCTCCTCCCTCATCCCTCATCCACTCTACTATTCTCCTCCCTCCTCCACTTTTCTATTCTCCTCCCTCCTCCCTCATCCCTCCTCCACTCTACTATTCTCCTTCCTCCTCCCTCATCCCTCCTCCACTCTACTATTCTCCTCCCTCCTCCACTCTACTATTCTCCTTCCTCCTCCACTTTACTATTCTCCTTCCTCCTCCACTCTACTATTCTCCTTCCTCCTCCACTCTACTATTCTCCTCCCTCCTCCACTCTACTATTCTCCTTCCTCCTCCACTCTACTATTCTCCTTCCTCCTCCACTCTACTATTCTCCTTCCTCCTCCACTCTACTATTCTCCTTCCTCCTCCACTCTACTATTCTCCTCCCTCCTCCACTCTACTATTCTCCTTCCTCTTCCACTCTACTATTCTCCTTCCTCCTCCACTCTACTATTCTCCTCCCTCATCCCTCCTCCACTCTACTATTCTCCTCCCTCCTCCACTCTACTATTCTCCTTCCTCCTCCACTCTACTATTCTCCTTCCTCCTCCACTTTACTATTCTCCTTCCTCCACTCTACTATTAGTCTCCCTCCTCCACTTTACTATTAGTCTCCCTCCTCCACTCTACTATTAGTCTCCCTCCTCCACTCTACTATTAGTCTCCCTCCTCCACTTTACTATTCTCCTCCCTCCTCCACTCTACTATTCTCCTTCCTCCTCCCTCATCCCTCATCCACTCTACTATTCTCCTTCCTCCTCCACTCTACTATTCTCCTTCCTCCTCCACTTTACTATTTTCCTTCCTCCTCCACTCTACTATTCTCCTCCCTCCTCCACTTTACTATTCTCCTTCCTCCTCCACTTTACTATTCTCCTCCCTCCTCCACTCTACTATTCTCCTTCCTCCTCCCTCATCCCTCATCCAATCTACTATTCTCCTCCCTCCTCCACTCTACTATTCTCCTTCCTCCTCCCTCATCCCTCATCCACTCTACTATTCTCCTTCCTCCTCCACTCTACTATTCTCCTCCCTCCTCCACTTTACTATTCTCCTCCCTCCTCCACTTTACTATTCTCCTCCCTCCTCCACTCTACTATTCTCCTTCCTCCTCCCTCATCCCTCATCCACTCTACTATTCTCCTCCCTCCTCCACTCTACTATTCTCCTTCCTCCTCCCTCATCCCTCACCCACTCTACTATTCTCCTTCCTCCTCCACTCTACTATTCTCCTCCCTCCTCCACTTTACTATTCTCCTTCCTCCTCCACTCTACTATTCTCCTCCCTCCTCCACTTTACTATTCTCCTCCCTCCTCCACTTTACTATTCTCCTTCCTCCTCCACTCTACTATTCTCATCCCTCCTCCACTTTACTATTCTCCTTCCTCCTCCACTCTACTATTCTCCTCCCTCCTCCACTTTACTATTCTCCTCCCTCCTCCACTCTACTATTCTCATTCCTCCTCCCTCATCCCTCATCCACTCTACTATTCTCCTTCCTCCTCCACTCTACTATTCTCCTCCCTCCTCCACTCTACTATTCTCCTCCCTCCTCCACTCTACTATTCTCCTCCCTCCTCCACTCTACTATTCTCCTCCCTCCTCCACTCTACTATTCTCCTCTCTCCTCCACTCTACTATTCTCCTCCCTCCTCCACTCTACTATTTTCCTCCCTCCTCCACTCTACTATTCTCCTCCCTCCTCCACTCTACTATTCTCCTCCCTCCTCCACTCTACTATTCTCCTTCCTCCTCCACTCTACTATTCTCCTCCCTCCTCCACTCTACTATTCTCCTTCCTCCTCCACTCTACTATTCTCCTTCCTCCTCCACTTTACTATTCTCCTCCCTCCTCCACTCTACTATTCTCCTTCCTCCTCCACTATACTATTCTTCTACTTCCTCCACTCTACTATTCTCCTTCCTCCTCCACTCTACTATTCTTCTACTTCCTCCACTCTACTATTCTCCTCCCTCATCCCTCCTCCACTCTACTATTCTTCTACTTCCTCCACTCTACTATTAGTCTCCCTCCTCCACTCTACTATTCTCCTTCCTCCTCTACTCTACTATTCTCTTCCCTCATCCCTCCTCCACTCTACTATTAGTCTCCCTCCTCCACTCTACTATTCTCCTTCCTCCTCCACTCTACTATTCTCCTTCCTCCTCCACTCTACTATTCTCCTTCCTCCTCCACTCTACTATTAGTCTCCCTCCTCCACTCTACTATTCTCCTTCCTCCTCCACTCTACTATTCTCCTTCCTCCTCCACTCTACTATTCTCCTTCCTCCTCCCTCATCCCTCATCCACTCTACTATTCTTCTACTTCCTCCACTCTACTATTCTCCTTCCTCCTCCACTCTACTATTCTCCTTCCTCCTCCACTCTACTATTCTCCTTCCTCCTCCACTCTACTATTCTCCTCCCTCATCCCTCCTCCACTCTACTATTAGTCTCCCTCCTCCACTCTACTATTCTCCTTCCTCCTCCACTCTACTATTCTCCTCCCTCATCCCTCCTCCACTCTACTATTAGTCTCCCTCCTCCACTCTACTATTCTCCTTCCTCCTCCACTCTACTATTCTCCTTCCTCCTCCACTCTACTATTCTCCTCCCTCATCCCTCCTCCACTCTACTATTAGTCTCCCTCCTCCACTCTACTATTCTCCTTCCTCCTTCAATCTACTATTCTCCTCCCTCCTCCCTCATCCCTCCTCCACTCTACTATTCTCCTCCCTCACTGACAGCAGTAGGAACACACTAGTGTACAAGGGAATCCTGAAGACCTGCATCTGCTGTGTTAACCCCCAGTAAATATACCCCTTAGCCTCTCCACAGCACATCATCCAGTAAACATAGCCTCTCCACAGCACAGCACATCATCCAGTAAATATATCCCCTACGACACTGTTTTGCCTCCCAATGGCACCCTATCCACTATGTAGTACACTACATAGAGAATAGAGTGCTATTGGGACACAGGCACTGAGTTGAGAAAATGATCACATATAATCCTGATGGGACAAGGGAAACCTAGTCAGTTGCACAACTGAATGCTTTCAACCGAAATGTGTCTTCCACATTTAACCCCTCAATCAGAGAGATGCAGAAGGCTGCCTTAATCGACATCATCAGCGCCCGAGGAGGAGTTGTTGTTGGGGGATATCTGCCTTGCTCAAGGGCAGAACGGCAGTTTTTTTCCCCCACCTTCCTGGCTCGGGGATTTGAACCAGCGATCTTTTGGTTACTGGCCCAATGCTCTCAAACGTTAGGCTACCTGCCACACAACCAGGGAAGTGTAAATGCCTTCAAAACCTCGTAGTGTTGGGTCACCAGCTGAAACGGGACATAGTGTAAGACACCACACTTCGCCATCCATCCATCTCCCCCTTTTGATGGCTGGTGGACGGGCGGAGGTGTAGCACACGCTGTCATATGACAGTATTGTTTCTAACAGGACTTGTGTTCTGTGAAGAGATCCACCAGGAACTTCCTCAATACAGTGCATTTGGAAAGTATTCAAAACCCTTTCACTTTTTCCACATTTTGTTACATTACAGCCTTATTTTAAAATGGATTAAATTAAAAGATGTCCTCAATCTGCACACGATACCCCATAATGATTTCACAATACCCCATAGTGACGTCACAATACCCCATAGTGACATCACAATACCCCATAGTGACAAAGTGAAAACAGGTTTTTATACCTTATTTAAATAAGTATTCAGACCCTTTGCTTTGAGACTCAATATTAAGCTCAGGTGCATCCTTTTTCCATTGATCATCCTTGAGATGTTTCTACAACTTGATTGGAGTCCACCTGTGGTAAATTCAATTGATTGGACATGATTTGGAAAGGCACATGTCTAAATAAGGTCCCACAGTTGACAGTGCATGTCAGAGCAAAAACCAAGCCATGAGGTCAAAGGAATCGTCTGTAGAGTTCTGAGACAGGATTGTGTCGAGGCACCGATCTGGGGAAGGGTACCTAAACATTTCTGCAGCATTGAAGGTCCCAAAGAACACAGTGGCCTCCATCATTCTTATATGGAAGAAGTTTGGAACCACCAAGACTCTTCCTAGAGCTGGCCACCTGGCCAAACTGAGCAATCGTCGGAGAAGGGCCTTCAATGCTGACCAAGAACCCAATGGCCACTATGAAAGAGCTCCAGAATTCCTCTGTAGAGATGAGAGAACCTTCCAGAAGGTCAACCATCTCTGCAGCACTCTACCAATCATGCCTTTATGGAAGTGGCCAGACAGAAGCCAATCCTCAGTAAAAGGCAAATGACAGCTCGCTTGGAGTTTGCCAAAAGGCACCTAAATGACTCTCGGACCATGAGAAACAAGATTCTCTGGTCTGATGAAACCAAGATTAAACTCTTTGGCCTGAATGCCAAGCATCACATCTGTAGGAAACCTGGCACCATCCCTACAGTGGAGCATGGTGGTGGCATCGTCATGCTGTGGGGATGTTTTTCAGCGGCAGGGACTGGAAAACTAGTCTGGATCGAGGGAAAGACGAATGGAGCAAAGTACAGATTGATCCTTGATGAAAACCTGCTCAAGAGCACTCAGGACCTCAGATTGGGGTGAAGTTTAACCATTCAACAGGACAATGACCCTAAGCACACAGCCAAGACAATGCAGGAGTGGCTTCGGGACACGTCTCTGAATGTCCTTGAGTGGCCCAGCCAGAGCCCGGACTTGAACCCAATCTAACATCTCTGCAGAGACCTGAAAAAAAGCTGTGCAGCGACGCTCCCCATCCAACCTGACAGTGCTTGAGAGGATCTGCAGAGAAGAATGGGAGAAACTCCCCAAATACAGTTGTGCCAAGCTTGTACCGTCATACCCAAGAAGACTCAAGGCTGTAATCGCTGCCAACGGTGATTCAACAAATTACTGAGTAAAGGGTCTGAATACTTATGTAAATGTGATATTTCAGTTTTTTATTTTTAATACATTTGCCAAAATGTCTAAACACCTGTTTTTCATTGTGGGCTATTGTGTGTAGATTGATAAAGGGGAGAAAAAATATATATTTTCATCCATTTTAGAATAAGGCTGTAACGTACCAATGTGGAAATAGTGAAGGGGTCTGAATACTTTCCGAATGCACTGTATGTATTCAATCCAGCAATTATTGTCCAATATTAGGTTTAATTTATTTGCACCAAAGAAAATAAGTGATAAACAGCGATGCAGATAAAAATGGAATGTAGATTGGAACGCAAAGGGCTCAATATAGATACAAGAACCCTTGAAGGACGTTTTTGGTGTGAAACACTTATCTTCTTTAAAGGCTGAGAATAGGTCATCATGAGTAGGTTATCTAAAGATACTCCCTTTGAGGTACATCAACAGTACACGTACAGCAGCTACAAATGGAATACCGCATTCCTATTGGACCTTACTGGGCCAAGACTCTATATATATATTTTTTAAAACCTCTGTCTCCTGATAGGACACAAAGCCAGAGTGTATGTGGCCACGGAGGGAAAACCCTCTCTGTCACCCCAAAGAGGGAGGTGACGAAAAAGGAGTTGTGGCAGAGGACGTTACCTCCAGGAGCTGCCACAATGTGCAGCCGCCGACACCTGTTACCCAGCATGCCCCTAAAAGGAGAGAGAGGCGCCAATCAGAGCAAAGTTACCGCCCGGCTGCTGCCACAGGCTGTCCCCAAGACCCGCAGAGCCAAGCCGAGCAGACGGTCTGAACTTTGGACCCCCTCTCTCTGTCTCTCTCCCTGCCCCCCCCTCTCTTAACTTCTAACCCCCTTCCCACCCCCCTCTGTCACTCTCTTAACCCCCCCAGCTGTCTGGCATGTTTCTGGCTCTTCACTCTCAAACATACCACAACGGCTCTTGGCTGGAAAATGTACACAGGCACTATCCCACCACAGACACTATCCCACCACAGACACTATCCCACCACAGGCACTATCCCACCACAGGCACTATCCCACCACAGACACTATCCCACCACAGACACTATCCCACCACAGACACTATCCCACCACAGACACTATCCCACCACAGGCACTATCCCACCACAGACACTATCCCACCACAGACACTATCCCACCACAGACTGGACTGCCCCTCAAACCACTTTTTAACGAGATGCCCCCAGGGGGGTCTAAAGTTACACCCCCACCGCCTATCCCCCCCCCCCCCTTTGACAAACACCCCCATCTGAGCTTAGTCATATTAACGTGACTGTCTCACTGGGTCATGGACAGGAGGACAGTTTCAGTGAATGGAGCTGAGATTTCAAGCTTCAAGTTTCAGTTAGGCTATGTAAATACAATACAGGGTCTGTGTTAAGTTGTGACTTCAATATTTCACTCCGTGTTGGGATGAGATGACAACCGGTAGAGCGATATTGGATGATTGACGTGAATAAATAATGTTTTGATTGTCTGTTATGAGCTTAAAGATGTGGGACAGGGTGAACAAATCATTTGCCCTTCGTCAACAAAATCAGACCTGCCGGATCAATAAGCTCCTGTCATATTCAGCGTCAACACTTGTAGGGTTTTTTATAGTCGTTCAGATGTAAAAGAAAAAGGATCAACATTGTCAATGTTTGCTTTAGTAATTTATAATCGATATAAATATCCAAATCTCTATGCAAATGATGTAAAACATGCAGATGAATTGTCTTTCCTTCTCTCCATTATGACACAATAACACACCGGCTAAATCTGATATAACAGTAGACTATTTTCTCTCCCCAAATCCCAAAAGGCCAGAAATTCTTTGACAGTTTTATTGCATTGTCTGAGCTAATCGTCTTCCTCCTTTTATAAACGTCAAACGTCAGAATGAAAGAGAATTATTTCACATCAATCAGTTAACACCTACTTCATCATGACCCAACTATAATCAACCATAACACAATAATGGAAAGAAATCTAGAAATAATCCCTTTCACTTCCCTCTGCCAAACATTTCCTTATTTTTCTACCAGTCGGACACCCAGGCAGTCAGGCAGTCAGAGGCGGTACTAGAACCCTCCGTCTCCTAGGTAACAACACTCTGTTTTAGATGGCGTCCCGTCAGGAAGGAGGCCTCTGAGTGACACAGGATAGACTTTTTCTAGTGAACCGTTATCTAGAAGTTCTTATTTGGGCTTGTATAAACTCTTGGTCCCGCCTCCAGGCTCCAGGCCGCTGGTCCTGGGACAAGGGGGCATATTTAAGGGACACCTCTCACCCTCATCCTTTATCCCAGTGGAAACTCCAGTCTTGGCGTACAACTTGGTGAGTGTCTTCATTTGCTTTGTTCATGTTCCACTACTGCCCTGTAGCACTGAGTACTGTCTATAACACTGAGTACTGTCTATAACACTGTTTCTCTACTGGACTCAGTACTGTCTATAACACTGTTTCTCTACTGGACTCAGTACTGTCTATAGCACTGTTTCTCTACTGGACTCAGTACTGTCTATAACACTGTTTCTCCACTGGACTCAGTACTGTCTATAACACTGTTTCTCTACTGGACTCAGTAATGTCTATAACACTGTTTCTCTACTGGACTCAGTACTGTCTATAACACTGTTTCTCTAGTGGAGTCAGTACTGTCTATATCACTGTTTCTCTCTCTAGTGGACTCAGTACTGTCTATAGCACTGTTTCTCTCTAGTGGACTCAGTACTGTCTATAGCACTGTTTCTCTAGTGGAGTCAGTACTGTCTATAACACTGTTTCTCTCTCTACTGGACTCAGTACTGTCTATAACACTATTTCTCTACTGGACTCAGTACTGTCTATAGCACTGTTTCTCTACTGGACTCAGTACTGTCTATAACACTGTTTCTCTCTCTAGTGGACTCAGTACTGTCTATAGCACTGTTTCTCTCTCTAGTGGACTCAGTACTGTCTATAACACTGTTTCTCTACTGGACTCAGTACTGTCTATAACACTGTTTCTCTAGTGGACTCAGTACTGTCTATAACACTGTTTCTCTAGTGGACTCAGTACTGTCTAACACTGTTTCTCTACTGGACTCAGTACTGTCTATAACACTGTTTCTCTAGTGGACTCAGTACTGTCTATATCACTGTTTCTCTCCTACTCAGTACTGTCTATAACACTGTTTCTCTAGTGGACTCAGTACTGTCTATAACACTGTTTCTCTACTGGACTCAGTACTGTCTATAACACTGTTTCTCTCTCTAGTGGACTCAGTACTGTCTATAACACTGTTTCTCTACTGGACTCAGTACTGTCTATAACACTGTTTCTCTAGTGGACTCAGTACTGTCTATAACACAATTTCTCTCTCTAGTGGACTCAGTACTGTCTATAACACTGTTTCTCTCTCTAGTGGACTCAGTACTGTCTATAACACTGTTTCTCTAGTGGACTCAGTACTGCCCAGTACCAGTAGCCGCTCTGTTTAATTGATTATTGGACTACTTCAGACAGACGACGACAGGGAGAGGGGTGCTGAGAGGAAGATGACTACATGACTTGTTAGTGCTGGGAAAGGATCCACGCTTTGTCAGCTATTCTTAGAGAGCATTCTGCACTGTGTTGTTGTCATTTTGGAAAGGGAAGAAAGGCCAGGATCTTGGTTTAACAGCCGGGAGCTACTATTGTAATTAAAAGAGAGAGCACATAGAGATCACCTGTAGAGTTAACCCCTGCAATGGGTGTCTACCTACTTCTAATTGGCTTTTAGAGAAGGATGTTCATGAGAGAGCTTGAGAAATAATTGCTTTGAGAGAAATTGTGAAGAAAGAATATTAGGAGAAAGAAAGAGCTGAAGAGAGAAATGGATAAATGAAGGGAGTTGAATGGGGAGAAAGAGAGTGCAGGACAGCGGCAGTTGCCCGGCAGCCAGGGCTTGTTGTGATTGATTGACATGCCATGCTGTTGGCAACACATGCTGGTGACAGGCCATGCTGGTGGCAACACGTGTGAACAGTGACCTGTGGCTCTGGTGGATTGGGGGGGGGGGGGGGTAGTAGAGTGGCCACTGTGTAGTACCGGGCCTTCCGACTCCTGACCACTGGCCAGGCATCCTGACCAGGCCTCAGGCTTCCTCACTAATGACCACACACTGACCAGCTGCCAGGCCTCTAGGCCACTAATGAAGGGAGCTGCCAGGCCTCTAGGCCACTAATGAAGGGAGCTGTCAAGCCAGGGTTGGAGGGATCAGACTCAGGGGCTGGCTGGCTGGAGGGTGATGGATAGACAGATGAAGCTGGCTGTAGGGTGATGGATAGAGTGATAGACGGATGAAGCGATAGAGAGAGAGGTGGACTGGAGGGAGGTATGGAGGGACAGTAACACATGCTTTGAAGGGAGCAGCGGGCTGGGGAGGGAAGGAAATAAGGAAGGAAGGAAGGAAGGAAGGAAGGAAGGAAGGAAGGAAGGAAGGAAGGAAGGAAGGAAGGAAGGAAGGAAGGAAGGAAGGATAGAGGTATAGAGAGAGGGGACTGGAGCGATAGTAACACTTGCTTTGAAGGAATCTGTCAGACCAGGGCTGGAGAGGGGGATGGAAAGATGGATGAAGGGATAGAGGGATGGATGAAGGGATAGAGGGATGGATGTAATGATAGATGGATGGAAGGATAGAGGGATGGATGGAAGGATAGAGGGATGGATGGAAGGATAGAGGGATGGATGGATGAAGGGATAGAGGGATGGATGGAAGGATAGAGGGATGGATGGAAGGATAGAGGGATGGATGGAAGGATAGAGGGATGGATGGAAGGATAGAGGGATGGATGGAAGGATAGAGGGATGGATGGAAGGATAGAGGGATGGATGGAAGGATAGAGGGATGGATGGAAGGATAGAGGGATGGAAGGAAGGATAGAGGGATGGATGGAATGATAGAGGGATGGATGAAGGGATAGAAGGATGATGGAATGATAGAGGGATGGATGGAATGATAGAGGGATGGATGAAGGGATAGAAGGATGGATGGAAGGATAGAGGGATGGATGGAAGGATAGAGGGATGGATGGAATGATAGAGGGATGGATGAAGGGATAGAAGGATGGATGGAAGGATAGAGGTAGGTTTGGAGAGGGACTGGAGGGACAGTAGCACATTCTGTCCAGCTCCCATCCATGGGAAACAGGAGTTACTGTTGTGCCGACAGCTGAGGAGGGACCTCCAGGCCACCACTGTTACTTGTCAACAGACAAGCTCCTTCAGCTGCGACATAGCTCTGTTAGAGATAGGGGAGGAGGGGGGAGGAAAGGGGTAGAGGAGGGAGGGGATGTAGTGTTCCGTGAGGCTGCTTTTTGGAATGACAAGGGCCATGGCTAAGAATAGAGACTGTGGTGTGGGGGGCTCTACTATGTCCCTTTTTGGCTTTACAGGGAAGCTCTGACAAAGAGGGAGAAGATAGGTTATCAAGGACTAAGAGGACTAGGTTATTTCAACAACACTTTTGAAATGGTCTTTCTAGGAACATTTGAAATATTTGCACTTTGAAATGGTGAAAGTATGACAAAATAAAAAATAAAACAGATATCATGAAAATAGGCACTGTTTATATAAAACCATTATGATATGATAATTCACCAGTCATGTCTTTAATGTAACAAGTGCTTCAATGTCGCTATAGTGCTTAACTGTTAATTAATGCATAGAGGTAGCCTCCAGTCTAGTGATAAGCTCATGTACTGGGTGTTTGTTATGGTGTTACTGTAATAAGCGCCCAGACGGAGCTCTTACCGCCGTGTCTCTCCTCCCAACAGAAGGTCATCCTAAACAAGACCAATCATGTGTGACGACGATGAGACTACTGCCCTCGTGTGCGACAACGGCTCTGGCCTGGTCAAGGCTGGGTTCGCCGGTGATGACGCTCCCCGCGCTGTGTTCCCATCCATCGTTGGACGCCCCCGTCACCAGGTACGCTACTTGCTGAGAAAGAACGGATAGCCATTGCCGGTTACTAACGGATTTGTTTGTGTACTTATGCCATGACGTAGAAGTTACGAGGCTATAAGGTGACATATTGTGATGTAGTGACACAGATAATGTAGTGTAGTTTACGTTTGTAGCATTGCATTGGTAATAAGACGCACGTCTAGCCATGCGTAAATTTGGGGTAAAGTTTGATCCACGCGTTGTGCGTATTGTGAACTCTCCTGACCTATGCTTCTCCTCTATGCAGGGTGTGATGGTGGGAATGGGACAGAAGGACAGCTATGTGGGAGACGAGGCTC